>NC_025997.2:111281990-111581990 GCF_000442705.2 Elaeis guineensis | reverse complement strand
TGGGATTACTGATTCCATGGATCATCTGAAAAATTTCAAGACCCTGATGCTCTTTCATGGGGCTACCGATGCTGCCCTCTGTCGAGCTTTCCCATCTACCTTAAAGGGTATAGCTTGGCACTGGTATTCAAGTTTGAAGTCATGGACGATCCACTCATTTGACCAAATGAGTTATTTGTTTGTGGTCACTTTGTCAGTAGTAGGAGGCAGTGGAAAGGATCTAACTCTCTAGTCAATATCAAGTAGAAAGAGGGAGAGTCAAAATTTGATCCTATCTCAGTCGCTTTAATATGGATGTATTGGAGGTTCACAATCTAGATCAATCCATCGCCATGATAGCCCTGAAGGGTGGACTTATGAAAAATGATCTTCGATACTCTCTGGAGAAGACCTATCCTCGTGACTTAGCCAATATGTTGGCTTGAGTAGAGAAGTACATGTAGGCCGATGAAGCATTTAAAGATGAGCCCCTGATAGATGTGCCTACCGGAGAGAAGAAGGAAGAAGAGGCGAAGTCTCCACTAAGGATTCAGTAGCACTCCCGCTCTCCACCCAAATATCCGAGGTCCTAAACTCCCCCATGGAACCTCCAATAAAGGAATTCCTTCAGAGGAGAGTGACGTGTATCTCTATTTAAGATATTCACAAACTACATGCCACTGAACGCTACTCGAGCCAAAGTGTTGATGGAGATTAAGGATCGAATCTCTTAGGCAAGAAAGTTGTGGATCCATCCAGATCACCGAAATCCCAACAAGTATTGCATCTATCACCGTGATCATGGCCACAACATCGAAGAGTGTCTTTAGCTTTGGGATGAAATTGAGGAGCTTACTCAACATAGTCGCTTAGATCGGTTCATCAGGCATCGACAGGAGCAGTCGGAAGAACGACGAAGGTCACCTCACCCATCAAAACAGTGGCAAAGGGAGCCCTCTGGAGATCAACCTCCTATCGGAGTAATAAACACAAGGTTATATCTTCTAACGAACTCCTATGTTGTGATGAAGTCCTTAGGACTACTTTGATCGATAAAGGAGGATTTATCGCATAGTTCTTAAATTGGTTCACGACCAAACGATACGCTATTACTAAGATGCGATATCAAGTGTAGGTCATTGTGTGCCATATGCGTTGATTGTCCTCATAATCAAACGGTGTGGAGATATTGGTATGACATGCAGGTGAGATGTAAGAGTACATTATCACTGAACGTGACCACTGTGGAGCACTCTACTGTCAAAAGCAGCTCACAAAGGGTATGGGTATAAGTGTCCCTTCGATCTGAGATTACCACGGTGACTTGCAAGCAACTCATTGTACTTTGGTGTCGGACTAACTGAGTTTCTAATTCACTGACGAAAGATTTCTAGGTGCAGTCAAGTATTTATCAAGTCGGTGCATGAGTCAAGATGGGATTGATTCCTTCGAATTAGTAGGAGTTAATGTATCAATATATTTCAATTTAGCAAAATCTAGGTCCAGATAATCCATGTGATGGATTTGAACGATTCAATGTTGCTTCACCATCATTCGATCTATCTGGATATTGGGTCACTATTGCTAGATGGTTACATCGATTGGTTCAAAAATTTATTTCTATGTTACCGACTTAGATTCGAACCTATGGGATCATACTCAAAAGAAGTTTCTGACTGATCATGTGGCTGATCAACGATTGAGAATCATTCAAAGGCTTAATCGTCAATTCGATTGATAATTAACCTTATGTAAAAGTTGTAATAAATTTATTCATCAAGTGTTAGTGAATTAATAAAAAATTAATTAATAATTAGATTATTAATTATCTTAATTTGATTGAGCAAAGAGGATTAAATAAAATCTAATTGAATTAGATTCAATTAGGTTTGATCTGATTAGGTTATGAAATGACCTAATCGCTAAAGGAGAATTATCCCTAATTTGATCAGGACTTTGGCTCAATCAATTTTTAATTTGATTAAAATTTGATTAAAAATTTATAAATATAATTAGATTAAATTTTATATATTTTATTTGGACTAAATCAGATGTGATTTGGTTTGGATTCAAATAAGAAAACAAAAGAGTCCATAGAAGATTGGACTCTTCCTCCCCATGTGCCTCCCACTTTGATACCATTTTTCTCCATGCTGAAATAGTTTTTGCATAAGTTTTTTCATGCCAAAGAGTCATTTTCCTTCTCTATCTCACACCCAAATTTGGATAGGATCTAGTTTTAAATGGTATGTTCAAATTTGATTTGAAATTAGATATCTTAAAGATAATGTTTGACATTATCTACAACCTCTCCATGCCAACTTATTTTTTTCTCCTTATGTGTGCGATATTTTGAGGAGATTTTTTATGAAAAATCAATTGAAGAACTAATTTATCATGAAAAATTTTGAGAAGGGCATCCCATATTTTTTTGAGTATGTTTGGGTATGAAATTGAGAGAGGGTGCGACATCTCTTGAAAGAGTCCAAGATCTCTTGGACTGTTCACCCAACTTATTACATGCCAATAAAAAGGGGTTTGTTCTTCTCTTTTGTGCATGTAAGAGGCTAGAGAAAAGGAATGGTGAGAAGTCCTGGGGTGTGGTTCCATGGTGTGAAAAAGAGGAGGAGAGTCCTCTCTCTTTGGGTTAGCACAAAGGCTATTTTCTAGGGTTTCTTCCTTTGAGCTTGGGAGAGAGAAAAAGAAAAGAAGAAAATTATTTTCTTCTTCATCTTTCTTTTACCTCTTCATCTCCTCCAAAAGTCTATCTTCAACCTCTGAAAAAATTTTAAAAATTTAAAGAAGGGATCCAGATCAGCCAAGAAAAAGGTCTTCGCTTGAGCTAGCACTCCCGAGAAGACCGATCAGATCAGGACTTCGAGTTATACTTTTCATAGAGGTCGAACATATGTGCGGTTGTGAGCAACTAGTGAGGACCCTCTCTATCATATCTCTCAGCAATGACTATCATCGACCTATGATCAGGTAGTGAGTTCTAAACTTAGATTAGAAGTAGATGTGATCTACTGCTTGCATCCATGCATGCAGATTTTATCATGGATTATTTCAGATTTTATATGCAACATATTATGTCATGGATCCTCGAGTAGATTGATTTGATGATTAGATTATATACATGTTAGATTAATTTAATTAATCTAATTATCTTCTACTGTAATTTATTCGAAAAAATTTTGAAATACATACATGAAATCGTCTACATTTTCCAACAGTGGTATTAGAACCAGGTTCATTATGACATGTTATATGTGCTTAATAAATCTAAAAATTAATTTTATTTAGATCTAATATACGATATCTTAGATTTAAATTTAATTAATTATTGATCGCATAAACTGATATAAGGTTGTCTTGTTGTAAAGTTTATCCCTTATAGTAAATAGGTTGTCCTAGTTTGTGCTGATCTTTGATAAAATCTGATTTTTTATGTTGCATGTGATGTTTATGATCTGATTTAAATGCAATCTAAGGTTGTGATCAGATCTGATGTAATTTAGATTAGATCTAAATTCAAACATATATGATATGTGATTAGATTAGATGATCGATTAGCAAGTACTTAGATTGGGTTGATCATTAGGCCGTCCGGTCATAGAAGCAAGAAGGGTTTAAAGGCTCTCTCTTCCCATTCGATGGGATGTTCTTATAGCCTGTAGGGGTGCCATGTGATTAGATCTCATGAAAAAGAATGCGAAAGAAAGAACTTATATTTTTGCAAAATCATAGATCTTAAAATTCTAGGTTTGTTGTATGTGATATATAGTTGTATGAAAAATAAAATATCTAATCTATATGATTAAAATTATTTTAATCATAAAAAAATAAAATTTTGAATCATAAAAAATTTTAGATATGATCTAAAAAGATATTTATGATTGATTTTATTTTAAAATTATACAAGATTTTTCAGATCTGAAACGTGCTCGCAAATTACTGAGCTGACCTAGTTTTGCACTAAGTTGATCCAGTCCCCTTGTGTAGCCAGCTCAATATTGATTAAGTCGACAAGTTTTAAAATAAAAAATCTTTACATAATATTTGTTATAAATTATTTACAAAATAAAAAATTAAAATTATTTCAAACCTAAATCTAAACCTATGTTGATGCTAAACTTAATTGAAAGTTAAGTGAAGAATCGATTAGATCTAGAATTATGAATTAAAGATCTAATATCATTCATATAAAATATGAGGGCATGGTTTAGCTCAAATCAGATCCTCTTAATTAGATTAGACCTAAGGTTAGAATCAAAGAGTTAATGAACTAAATAGAGAAATTGATTAAATCTAACTAAATATTGAATTAGATTAAATCAAGTTTTCTCTAGAACCAATACAATTGTTGTAGATAGTCAAGTCTATGTCTTTGATTAGACCAAATGGATCTTGATTGTGACTCAGTGGTTGAACCCAAATCATTAGGTTGGTCATATCAAAACTAATTAATCAATTAGTGTTTAAGGTAAGTTTGGCATTTCGATCGATAATTTTTAATTGAAAGTGATTTATCTGGCCATTTCGATCGTGTCTAAAGTAAGCTTAGTAGATCCTTCCACTGATCTCACTTATCTAATCAATTTGATGGATTATGTCTTGGTTAGACCGCTAAGTGATTCGCGTTGACCCATTCTATTAAAGTTGATCAGTGTGACTGATCTATGTACCAGTTCGATCAACATGATCCTAATCTGATTAAGTGACTTGATAAAGTCTGTAGGAGGATTGTGATCTACTGATTGATCTCTTCTTCTCTTTTCTCTAAATTAATTAAATCTTCTAAATTATTAGGTTCATAAAATGAGCTAGTTATGGGTATAACTAGATCATAGCTCCTATTAAGGTGAATGATAATGGGTCCATTATTTCTGATTGACATTGCAGATGCCATTCGTCTGGTATTCTCTCTGAATGATAAAATTATCATTCATCATATGATAATTTTATTGTACTATTTGATGATGATTGGATTGACTGAGCCATCTTCGGACCTGATCATTCATTAGTTAGAATCATTGAGTATGTTCATATTAATGGTTTGACCTAACTAAAACTTTCAGTGGAGGCCCATCACCTGCTGAAATGAAATCTAGGACTAAATTAACTATTAAAAATTATTTAGAGAAATAATTGATTGAAAATCTACCCGTAGGTGCATATGGGTTGACCGAGCCATCCTCGGACCTGTATGCAGTCTGTGTGGATTCTAATATTCGCTAAGCGATTAAAGTAATTCCTTGAATTTGAGGCAGAGGCTATCAATTTGTATAAAATAGTGAGAGAATCTTTACACTAAAATTCAAGTCTTTAGACTTAATCAATTCATTAATATTGAGATTTTGTATTTTTCTTTCAGTTATGGCTAGATATCCGTTACTCCATTCACTGTTTGATAGTGACTTATTTATAGGACTCAACTTTGATAGATGGTATCGAGAGTTACAAATAGTTCTAGAGCACGAATAGATTCTAAATATGATTATGGATCCAGCATCTGAAATTCTCACATCCAACATATATGATGCAATCAAAGCCACTTATCAAAAGTGGCCAAATGATCATATCACCATGTGCTGTTTTTTGAGAGCAATGAAGAACACGAATTTAGTTGTAAATTTGATGATGCTCAGTAGGAGGAAATCCTTCAAATGTTGAAGGAGTTCTTTTACACCTCTAAAGATGTGTCTTCAATTGGATAACAGTCTTTTGAGAAAGAAAAAGAAGGTGTTAAAGAGTTATGCTTGGGCTGAGGAGTTCGAATTGAGAAAAGAGTCTAAGATTAACCTAGTCTGGCATAGTCCCTTAATTCGAACAAGCAAAAGAAGAGAAATCAGCAAAGGTTACTGGACAAGGTACTTATATGATAACACCTTATGATTTCTTTATCTGTGATACTACTACCTGAATATTGGATATCAGAAGTCTATGCAAATTATTGCAATGACTTTAGATTAGTAGAAAGTTTGAAATAAGCAAAAGATTCCTGAACATTAGAGATGGAAGTTATGTTCCAATTTTGGTTTTAAAAATTGTCAAGCCTATTTTCAATTCTAACAATATCATTTTAGTAATTGTTACTATTATCTAATGATTTTATAATATCATTATGAATGATATCAAAATCATGTGGATAACTAAGAAATGATATTTACACAGCCTGTTAGTGTATCGTACACAACAATCAAACAAAGTCCTTAGAGTAGATAATGTCATGAAAGCCTATATTTGGTAATTTAGGCTCAGTCATATAAACAAGAATAAGATCAACAGGAGATAATTCTCGAAGTCAATGATTGTGAATCATTGTCAACCTGTCAATCCTATCTTTTTAGTAAGATGATCGAATCACCTTTTGCTAGAAAAGGTAAACGAGCCAATAATATTCTGAATCTGATACATATTGATGTATTGGATCTACGAACATATTTGCCATAAATTTGAATTATTTAAAATATTCAAATAATTCTTTAATATGGTAGAGAAATAAATCAGAAAGAGCATTAAAATTTTTCGATCAGACTAAAGAGGAGAATACCTTTTTGGTAAGTTTTTGACATATCTAGAAGAGAATAAATTTTTTTCTTATTGGAATCGACTTTGTTAGACATAGTTTGATCCATGATGGAATTTATAAGTCTGTCAGTCTCCTTTTAAGATTATGTTCTTGAGACTACTTGTTATGTTCTGAGCTGGATTCTGAATTTATCAGTTGCAAAGACTTCATATGACATATGGACTAGGTATAAGCCGATACTTTCTTACTTTAAGATTTGGGAGTGTTTATTTTATGTTAAGCATTTACAGATCGATTAGCTTGGATCCTGATTTTATATGTATTATTTTGTAGGGTAACCCCAAAGAATCTAGGGGATATAACTTCTACCATGCTAAAGAATAAGAGTTGTTCGGCATTCTTTTTTGAAAAAAGAGTATCTTGGTGAAGGAACTAATGCCTCTAATGTGAAACTTATGAAGTTCAATAGGTAAAAGAATCAATACAATCTCGTAAACCTATAGAACCAGATTTGATTAGATCAAATCCAGAACCTATTGTAGAGGCACCATTAAAGAGATTCTGTAGAGTACCACATCTGTCAGATAGATACTTCGGTATCTTAATATGAGATGTGATCCTGTTAAACTTGATGAGAACAACAAAGATCTGATCACCTACATAGATGCCATGCAGAGGTCCAACTCTGGCTTGGAGCCATAAAGTCTGAAAGGAAGTCCATAATGGTCAACAATGTATGGACACTAATTGATTCACTCGAAAAGGTAAAGCCCATGGGTGTAAGTGGATTTCAATAGAATCAGAGAGCACAGACGAGAAGGTGGAGACCTACAAAGTCCATTTGGTTGCCTAAAGATATTATCAATATTATGGTATTGATCATAGCGAGATATTTTCTCCTATGGCAATGCTAAATATTTCGGAGTTAGAACGTGCATTTTGATAAGTGATCAAAATGCATAGCTTCATTGAGAATGAAGAAGAATCCTGCAAATACAAATAGGTTAATAGTTCTATGAGTGTATTTTTTGTTTTGTATGAGAATAAAATTTTCTTAATCAAAAATAACATTCTTTACATTACAGAGAATAAATGGTTTCATTGTTATTTTTGTTCTCCACAAAGAACTTGGAAAAAGCATCCCTCATCCTAGGGATGAAGATCTATAGAGATAGATCTAAGAGGCTGCTTGGATTTTCTCAGTCCAGCATACATAGGGTGTTTATGAGTAGAATTTATTCTATCATGTACACTATGTATGAGATCAAAAATGGTAAACTCACTAGGATAGTGAGTGGATTTCTACAAGATTCGGATGAGAATCACTGAAAGGTCATCCTTAGGTATTCGAGAAATACTAAGGATCGATGATTCGGTTATAGAGAATCTAACTTAAAACTTATAGAGTATGACTTCAGTTTTTAGTTGGACATAATAATAGTAAAAATATATCGGAATACGTCTTTATCTTAAATAATGGAGCAATCTGCTGGAAAGATTTCAAGCAGAGCAATATAGCCAAATTCAAATTGCAAGGCAAAATGCATTGTAGCATTCGATGCTTGCAAGAAAGCTATGTGATTGTACAGGTTCACTGACAAGCTAGGAGTGGCATCCTCCGATGATGGTCCTACTGTATTGTATAGCATCGGAGCCATAACTCAGGCCAAGAAGCTGAAGTCCCATCAGCTTGTCAAGCATTTTGTATCACTACCACCTTATTTAAAAAATCTGTTAAGGTGACATCAATCTTTAGAAAATTGATGGAAAAGAGAACTGACCAATCCATTTACTAAAGCCTCGATATCTAGGAGTTCTGAGATTATAAATTGAAGATGGGTATATGATACTATACTGATTGTCTTTAGTCCAAATAAGAGTTGTTGGAAAATATGTCCTAAAGCCAATCATTTGATGATTATGCTAATTATAAAAATATATAAATTAATCCATAATAAAAATTATTTGATCTTTTTTCATCACAAGATGACATCTTCTAACGAACTCCTATGTTGTGATGAAGTCTTTAGGACTACTTTGATCGATAAAGGAGGATTTATTGCGTAGTTCTTAAATTAGTTTGTGATCAAATGATACACTATTACTAGGACGATAGCGATATCAAGTATAGATCGTTGTGTGCCATATGCATTGATTGTCCTCATAACTAAATAGTATGAAAACACTGGTATGGCATGCAGGTGAGATGTAGGAGTACATCGTCATTGAACGTGACCAACTGCGGAGCACTTTGCTATCAAAGGTAGCTCACAAAGGGTATGAGTATAAGTGTCTCTCCGATCTGAGATCACCACGATGACTTGCAAGCAAATCATTGTATTTTGATGCCGAACTAACTAAGTTTCTAATTCAGTGACGAAAGATTTTTGAGTGCAGTCAAGTACTTGTCAAGTCGGTGCATGAGTCAAGATGGAATTGACCCCTCCGAAGTAGTAGGAGTTAATGTATCAATGTATTTCAATTTAGCAAAATCTGGGTCCGAATAATCCATGTGATGGATTTAAAAGATTGAAATACAATATGGATGACTTATCCAGGATTGATAGTTAAATCCTATATCGTCCTCAAGCATTAAGGTCAAAGGGATGAATTATACAATAACCATACGCCAATAGGTTCTTGAATGTTACTTTGCCATCATTCAATCTATCCGGATGTTGGGTCACCATTGCTAGATGGTTACATTGATTGGTTTAAAAATTTATTTCTATGCTACTGACTTAGATTCGAACCTATAGGGTCACACTCAAAAGAAGTTTCTGATTGATCATATAGCTGATCAAAGATTGAGAATCATTCAAGGGCTTAATCATCAATTCGATTGATGATTAATCTTATGCAAAAGTAGCAATAAATTTATTCACCAAGTGTTAGTAAATTAATGAAAAATTAATTAGTAATTAAAATATTGATAAACTCAATTTGATTGAGCAAAGAGGATTAAATAAAATCTAATTGAATTAGATTCAATTAGGTTTGACCTGATTAGGTTATGAGATGATCTAATCACTAAAGAAGAATTATCTCTGATTTGATCAGGACTTTGGTTCAATCAATTCTTAATTTGATTAGAATTTGATTAAAAATTTATGAGCCTAATTAGATTGGATTTCATATATTTTATTTGGGCTAAATTAGATGTGATTTAGTTTGGATTCGAATAAGGAAACAAAAGAGTCCATAGAAGATTGGACTCTTCCTCCCCATGCTGTTGGAAAATATGTCTTGAAAGTCAATCATCAATCTATTGATGGTTGAGCAACTTTGTATTGTAATTGATTTATTAATAAATAAAATATATTTTTGATATTTTCATCATAAGTTTTCATCTTCTAATTAACTCCATTGTTGTGATGAAGTCCTTAGGACTATTTAGGTTCGATAAAGAGAAGATTTATCGATTAGTCCTTAAAATTGTTTACGACCAAATGATGGACTGTTAATAAAGACGACAGCTTCTATCGAGTATAGATCGCTGTAAGCCATATGGGTTGGTTGTCCTCTTAACCAAGGAGTGTGGAGACACTGATATGGCATACAAGTGAGATGTAAGGGTATATCATCATTGAACGTGACCAACTTCAGAGCATTCTGCT
Organism: Elaeis guineensis; assembly: GCF_000442705.2. Classification (NCBI taxonomy): domain Eukaryota; kingdom Viridiplantae; phylum Streptophyta; class Magnoliopsida; order Arecales; family Arecaceae; genus Elaeis; species Elaeis guineensis. The sequence continues at coordinate 111,571,862 of NC_025997.2, read as the reverse complement.
GTCGAGAATGTCTTTGATAGGATATAGGTATAAGTGTCCTTTAGACCTGAAATCACCTCAGTGACTTGCAAGCAACTCACTGTGCTTTGGTACTGGACTAACTAAATTTTTAATTCAGTGATGGAAGGTTTTTGGGCACAGTCAAGTACTTGCAAAGTCGGAGTGTGATCAAGATGAAATTGACCACTCCAAGAGTTGGAGAAGAATGAGTCACTGTATTTCAATTTAGCAAAACTTTGGTCAGGATAATCCATCAGATGGATTTGATATTTTGAAATACAATATGGACAACCAGATCAGAGTTGACAGTTGAACTCTGAGGTATCCTATGAGCATTTTGGTCATGAGGATGAATTATATAGAAACTATATCCGCATGGGTTCTAAGGATGTTATTCTACACATTCAACCTATCCGACCGTCGGGTATCATTGTTAGATGGTCACTTCGATTGGTACAAAAATTTATTTCTATACTACCAACTTAGGTTCGGACCTATGAGGTCACACACATTAGAGTTCACGATCCGATCGGATGGTTGATCAATGATTAAGAATCATTCTAAGGTTAAATGATCAATACGATTGACATTTAACCTAGTGCAAGTGTTGCAAGAGGATCGATTAGCAATTTAATTTTTAATTGGCTTAATTTAATTAAGCCAATTGGTTGAGATTAAGTCTAATTAAATATGATTTAATTAGATTTGATTTGGGCTTGATTGGATCAAGTTCAATTGATTTATTGGATAAGCCAAGTGCAAGGAAAAACTAGTCCTAGTCCAATTAGGATTTGGATCAACCTAATTTCTAATTTGATTAAAAAAATTAAATTAGATTTAAATCTAATTTAATTTGATTAAAGTAGGTTCTTAATTGGGTTAAGATCTATTTTAATTGGGTTGATTTGATTTTAGTTTGATTTGGTTTGAGAAATCAAATTTGAACAAGTCATAGATTGAATCCTAGTAAGACTAGGATTCCACCTTGCGCCACCTTAGCCCCCCATGCCCACTCTCTCTTATTTTATGTAACAAAATCTTCTCTCCCAAGCCTTCATGCATGTCCAAAGCTTTTCACTCTTTCTCTCTTATATGAAATGTGGTTGTGAACCAAGTCAAAATAGGAATTAGTTTGGATTTCAAATTCTATGAGATAGAATTTCAAGAAACCAAAACTCTTTCCTTATGGCACTGATTTTATCCAGATTCTTTTTGAAATTTTCATAGATTTTATGGCACATATTGTGCGCCCTTTACTGGTGGTCCATGGCAGAAAAAGAAGGAAGGGGCATCCAAGAGTTGGGCACCACTTGTCTTGCCCTGTTTGGATTTTCCTTGACTAGGTATTTGACCTAGATAAGGATTCTTCATATCTTATTATTTAAGATGAATTTCTTCTTGAGATTTTTATAAATTATAGAGCATTGAGATACCTTTGGGGTGTATGAAAATTAGAAAAAAAGAGTGTTGGAGCGTGGAGATATAATAGACACAAAACTAGGTGTCTAGGTGAGAGCAAAGAGAAGAAGAAGAGGGTCTTCTTCTAGGGTTGCTGAGTTCACCTCTTTCCTTCCTCCATCTGTGAGTTTTCTGAGAGTGTCTCACATCTAAAACTCCTCCTACTTTTCATCTTTGAAAAATTTTAAATCAAGAAGAAGAAGGCATCTGATCGACCATCGAAGAAGAATCAGCACAGTACTAGCATACTGTGCTGATTTTCTGGACCAGGACTTCTGATCGTGATTCATGGGCTCGTGTGGACTACTCCTAGAGGCCGAACATATGTGTGGCTCGCAATATCATCCTCAAGCTTGGATCAGCAAAATTAGAATATCTAACTTGCAAGGTAATAGATCTGATCTATTATATTTTACATACATTAGATGTAGTATAGAAATATGTTGATATGATCAACATGTAGTTCTTACTCTTTATATTTTAATTTTTAATTTAATATCATATAATAATCATATAATAAGATCTTAGATCTATAAATTTTCTAATTTTATAAGATAAATTTTGATTTCTTTTAGTCTTCCACTGCCTGATCTTGAAAAAGTTTCAAGATCTAACTCTGAAACTCTAGATCTCGTTCCTTCAATTGGTATCAGAGCCTAGGTTATTTATTACATGATTATTTATACATGCTTAGATTATTTTTTAAATTAGATCTAATTTATAATCTGATTGTTAAATTTGAAATTAAAATTTTTAGATCAATCACGAACTATAGGTTGTCCTGCTGTAAGGTTTATCCCTTACAGTGCAAAGGTTGTCCTAGTTTGTGTAGATCTATCTTTAATCATAAATTTATTAGATGTGATCTAGATTAAATTTATGATTTATTAGATTTAAAAAATATTTAAATCTAAAATAAAATCTTTTTGTTAATAATTTTCGTGCAAAGAACCATCATATATTTGTCTGAAAAATTTGCGCAGTTTAAAGTTGAAATTATTTCAATTACATAAACCTGTTTAGATTAGATCTAAAATAGTTTCATGCTTATTTCACTTGCATTTTGATTATGAATCAAACATGCAACTTGGTTGGTAAGAATCATGTTTTAAAAATATTTTACAAATATAAAAATTATTTTCAAAAAGCCGAACCCCAACCCTCAGCCCAAAATTTAATTGAGAATTAAGAAGTTGTTTGATTATGTTCTAAGATTGTGAATTGAAGAACCTAAGACACAAACCATAACACATTGGGTTAATGGGTTAGTGAGAATTAGGTCCATTAATTGGGTTAGACCTAAGGTTAGATTAAAGATGGACTTAATTAGAGAATTGACTAAATCTAATCAATTGTTGTCTTAGATTAGGTCAAGAATTCTCTAGATCAATTACAATTATTGTAGTTGGTCAAGTCTATATCTTTAACGAGAACCAAATGGACTTGATTCTTGGCTAAGCTGTCTAGCACGAACTATTAGGTTGATCTAATCGAAACTAATTAAACCAGTTGGTGTCTAAGGTAAATCAGACCGATGGTTTTTAATTGGCAGCCCGCTTACCTGACCATTTTTGATGGTGTCTAAGGCAAGCTTTGGCAGACCCTCCTGTCGATCGAACTTATCTGGCCTCTTGATGAAATTATATTTTGATCAGATCACTTGACTATTCGAGCTAACCCATGTCAGCTAGGTAAATCAGTATGACTAATTTAGGTACTTCTATACCAGCCCTTTTAATGGTCTCCCTTAAGCTGACTTGGTGAAGCCAGTGGGAGGATCATGATAAGCTGGTTCATCTGACCTCCTCCTCTAAATTAATTAATTTTTTTAAAATTATTAGGTCCTTAAAATATAATAGTTATGGTGATAATTAGATCATAGCTTCCCATTAAGTGGATGATAATGGGTCCATCAGTTGGATAATCATTGGAGGCCCAAAAGCCTGGTGCTTATTGGCTGATGGAATTGTCATTCATAATATGATTTCTTGACTGCATCTTTTTAAATGGTGGTTAGGTTAGCCAACCAAAGTTGGGCCTAATCATTCATTGGCTAGATGGGTCAAGTATGGTCATGTTAATGGTTGGACCTAACCAGACCTTTTCAGTGAAGGCCAAAACCTACTGATTAGGGACTAGGACAAAATTAAAATTACTAAAAATTATTTAGAGAAACAATTGGTTATGAACCTACCCTTAGATGTACATGGATTGACCAACCAAAGTTGGGCTTGTGTGCAGTCTAAGTGAATTTTAGTATCCACTAAGAAATTAGGATAATTCCTCAAATTGGAAGTAGAGGCTACCAATTCGAATAAAATAGTGAGAGAAATCTTTTGATTAAAGTCCAAATCTTTTGGTTTAATGAATCAATTACTAATTAGGTTATGATTTTTCTTTGTGCAGATATGGCCACTTCCCTATCACTCCAATCATTGTTGGACAATGAAAATTTGGTGGGACCCAACTTCGGTAGCTGGTATCGAAAGTTGAAGATAGTCCTGGAGCATGAATGGATCCTATATGTGATAACAGATCCTGCACCTGAGGAGCCAGCTGCCAATGCATGTGGAAGAGTCAGAGACACTTACCAGAAATGGCTCAGTGACCGGACCACGATGCACTGCATCATGCTGGCTGTCATGAGCAACGAGTTCAGTCACAGATTTGAGACGGTTCAGCCAAAGGACATGCTTCAAGTGTTGGAGGATGCCTTTGGCACACCCGATGACGTGGAGAGGCACAAGACTAGTTGTGCCATCTTCAACGCCAAAATATAGGATGGTGCCTCTGTCATTGATCATGTATTGTACATGATCGAGCTGATGGAGTATTTGAGCAAGCTCGGCTTTCCCTTAAATGAGCAGCTTGGGAAAGATGCAATACTGAACTCGCTGTCCAAGTCTTATCTCCCATTCCTCACTCATTATAGAATGACAAAGCCTGAACTAAACTACCATGGGTTACTGGGGTTGCTTCAGAACTTTGAGAAGGATCACCAACTCCATAAGAAGTCGGTGAACTTAGTGGGAAGTTTGTCTTCTAGTTCTCGATCCTTTAAGAAAGAAAAGAAGAACAAGAAGAAAAAAGTGAAGAAGGTGCACGTTTAGGCTGGGACATCAGTGCAGGGCCAGACCAGAAGATCAAGTCCGATAAGAGTCAAGCTGCATGCCTCTTTTGCAAGAAGTGGGAGCATTGGAAGAGGAACTGTCCTCAGTACATTGCCTCCCTAGATCCGAACAGGCAGAGAAAGAAGCAAGCTGTTGCTGGGCAAGGTATTTATATGATAACTTCTTGTAATTTCTCTATTTGTGATATAACTGACTGGATATTGGATACCGGTAGCTCTTACCATATTTGCAATTCGTTGCAGGGGTTGCAGGTCAGTAGGAGATTCGAGCAAGGCGAGAGGTTCCTGAACATTGGAGATGGACGACCCGTTCCAGTTCTAGCATTAGAAATCTTGAAACTTGTATTTGAGTCCCATACCGTTATTCTTAATGATTGTCATTTCTGTCCCAATTTCTTTTTAAATATTATTTCTGTAGGCCTTTTGACCAAAAACGATTATAAAATTTTAATAAAGAAATAAGTTTGTAATATCATTATGAATGATGTTACTATTTTTTGTGGACATTTGAACAATGGTGTGTATATGTTATCACAAACTGTTAACGTAGTCTATTCTACAGGCAAGCACCTTAGATTAGATAGTGTATCAGATATCTACTTATGGCACTGTAGGCTAGGTCATATAAATAAGAACAGGATAAACAGGTTGACTCAAGAGGAAATCCTCGAAGTCAGTAATTGTGAATCACTTCCAACCTGTGAGTCCTGTCTTCTTGGTAAAATGATCAAGTCAAGTTTTACTGGAAAAAGTGAGAGAGCTACTAAGCTCTTGGGACTAGTACATACTGATGTATGAGGGTCCATGAGCACAAATGCTAGAGGTGGATATTTCTACTTCATCATTTTCATGGATGATCTATCCAGATATGGATATATCTATCTGATGAAATATAAATCGGATTCATTTGAAATGTTCAAACGATTTCGAAGTGAAGTAGAAAAATAAACTGGAAAGAGTATTAAAACTCTTCGGTCTGACCGAGGAGGAGAATACCTTTCTGATGAGTTTCTTACATATCTAGGAGAGAATGGGATTCTCTCTTAATGGACTCTTCCAGGAACACCACAGCATAATGGTGTGTCTGAAAGGAGAAATCGGACTCTGTTAGACATGGTCCGATCCATGATGGGTTTTGCTAGCTTGCTGATATCCTTTTGAAGATATGCACTCGAATCGACCTGTTATCTGTTAAATAGAGTTCCAAGTAAATATGTAATTAAGACTCCATATGAGATATGGACAGGATGTAAGCCAGCACTTTCACACCTTAGGGTCTGGGGGTGTCCGGCCTATGTCAAACGGTTAGTTACAGATAAACTTGGATCTAGGTCTGATAAATGCACATTCATAGGGTACCCCAAAGAGACCAAAGGATATTTTTTCTACCATACTGATGAACAAAAGGTGTTCGTCAGTCTTAAGGCAATCTTTTTAAAAAAAGAGTTCCTTGGTGAAAGAATCGTTGCCTCTAAAGTTGAACTTGATGAAGTTCAACAGGTAGAAGGACCGACACCAATTGCTGAACCTGAGTTGGATTTGATTAGATCAGATCTGGAGCCCAATGTACCTACATCATTAAGACGATCCAGTAGAGTACTGCATCAGCTGGACAGATATTATGATTTCTTGATCCGGGACGGTGATCCCATCGAACTCGATGAGAATGATGAGGATCCGATCATCTATATGGATGCAATGTAGAGATCTGATTTCAAGAAATAGCTTGAAGCCATGAAATCTAAAATGGAGTCCATGAAGGTCAACGATGTATGGACATTGGTTGACCCACCTGAAGGGGTTAAACCCATTGGGTGTAAACGGGTCTTCAAAAGAAAGAAGGATGCAGACGAAAAGGTAGAGACCTATAAAACCCGTCTGGTTGCCAAGGGGTATCGTCAACATTATGGTATTGACTATAACGAGACGTTCTCCCCCGTGGCAATGCTCAAATCCATTCGGATAACACTTGCAATAGCTATCCATCTGGATTATGAGATCTGGCAGATGGATGTAAAGACAGCTTTCCTGAATGGAGAGCTGACCGAAGAGGTGTATATGATATAACCTGAGAGATTTACATACGTTTTGATACATCCTGAGGTGTATATGATACATCATGAATAGATTGAAGCAAGCTTCTCGAAGTTGGAACATGCATTTTGATAAGGTGATCAAAACATATGTCTTCGTTAAGAACGGAGAATAGCCTTGCATCTATAAATGGGCAAATGATCCAGTTATGATATTCCTTATCTTGTACATGGATGACATTCTTTTAATCAAGAATGACATCCCTACACTACAGAGAATAAAAGTTTGGTTGTCATCGCAGTTCTCCATGAAGGACTTGGATGAAGCATCCTACATCCTAGGGATGAAGATCTATAGGGATAGATCTAAAAGGATGCTTAGATTATCCCAGTCCACGTACATAGACACTGTGCTGAAGAGGTTCAGTATGAAAAATTCCAAGAAGGACTATCTACTGATAGGCCATGGAATTTCTCTCTCTAAGAAGGATTGTCAGACAACTCTTGAAGAGAGAGAGCATATAAGTAGAGTTCCATATGCTTTGATCGTGAGATCTATCATGTACGTCATGACATGTACAACACCAGATGTGGCATACTCACTAGGAGTAGTGAGTAGATACCAATCTGATCCTGGAGAAAACTACTGGAAAGTGGTTAAAGCTATCCTTAAGTATTTGAGAAATACTAAGGACCAATGGTTGGTTTATGATGAGTCAGATCTGAAACTTGTGGGGTTCACAGACTCCAGCTTTCAATCTGACCATGATGACAGTAGAAGCGTGTCAGGTTATATCTTTACTTTGAATGGTGGAGCCATCTGCTGGAAGAGTTTCAAGCAGCATACTGTGGTAGACTCTGTTTGTGAGACGGAGTACATCGCAGCATCGGATGCTATGAAGGAAGCTGTGTGGCTGAAAAAATTCATCACCGAGCTCGGAGTAGCACCCTCCCTCGATGGTCCGATCCTGCTCTACTGTGACAGCACTGATGCCATTACTCAGGCAAAGAAACCCAAAGTAAACCAGCGGACGAAGCATATTTTGCACCGCTTCCACTTGATCTGGAAGATCGTGGATCGAGGTGAGGTCGATCTTCAGAAGATCGATGGAAAGGAGAACCTGACCGACCCCTTCACTAAAGCCCTAGCGATAAAGGAGTTCGATAACCACAAGTCGAAGATGGATATTAGATACTATGCCAAGTGGCTTTAGGACAAGTGGAAGTTATTGAAAATTATGTCCCAAAAGTCAATCATTAACCTGTTGACGGTTGAGCAACCTTGTATTGTAATAGATTTGTTAATAAATAAAATATATTTTTGATATTTTCATCATAAGTTTTCATCTTCTAATGAACTCCGTTGTTGTGATAAAGTCCTTAGGACTATTTAGGTTCGATAAAGAGAGGATTTATTGATTAGTCCTTAAAACTATTCACGACCAAATGATGGACTGTTAATAAGGACGACAGCTTCTATTGAGCATAGGTCGCTGTAGGCCATATAGGTTGGTTGTCCTCTTAATCAAAGAGTGTGGAGACACTGATATGACATACAGGTGATATATAAGGGTACATCATCATTGAACGTGACCAACTCTAGAACATTCTGCTGTCGAGAATGTCTCTGATGGGATATAGATATAAGTGTCCCTTAGATCTGAGATCGCCTCAGTGACTTGTAAGCAACTCACTGTGCTTTGATACTGGACTAACTGAATTTTTAATTCAGTGACGGAAGGCTTCTGGACACAGTCAAGTACTTGCGAAGTCGGAGTGTGATCAAGATGGGATTGACCACTCCAAGAGTTGGAGAAGAATGAGTCGCTGTATTTCAATTTAGCAAAACCTTGGCTAGGGTAATCCATCAGATGGATTTGATATTTTGAAATACAATGTGGACAACCTGATCAGAGTTGACAGTTGAACTTTGAGGTGTCTTATGAGCATTTTGGTCAAGGGGATGAATTATATGGAAACTATATCCACATGGATTTTAAGGATGTTGTTCTACACATTCGACCTATCCGGCCATCGGGTACCATTGCTAGATGATTACTTCGATAAGTATAGAAATTTATTTCTGTGCTACTGACTTAGGTTCGGACCTATGAGGTCACATACATTAGAGTTCATGATTCGATCGGATGGTTGATCAACGATTAAGAATCGTTCTAGGGTTAAACGATCAATATGATTGACATTTAACCTAGTGCAAGTGTTGCAAGAGGATCGATTAGCAATTTGATTGCTAATTGGTTTAATTTGATTAAAAAAATAGATTGAGATTAAGTTTAATTGAATATGATTTAATTAGATTTAGTTTGGGCTTGATTGGATCAAGTCCAATTGGTTTATTGGATAAGCCAAGTGCAAGAAAAAACTAGTCCTAGTCCAATTAGGACTTGAGTCAACCTAATTTTTAATTTGATTAGAAAATTAAATCAGATTTAAATCTAATTTAATCTAATTAAAGTAGGTTTTTAATTAGATTAAGATCTATTTTAATTAGGTTGATTTGGTTTGAGAAACCAAATTTGAACAAGTCATAGATTTAATCCTAGTAAGACAAGGATTCCACCTTGCGCCACCTTAAACCCCCACGCCCACTCTCTCTTATTTTGTGTAAAAAAACTTTCTCTCCCAGGCCTTCACGCACGCCCAAAGCTTTCCACTCTTTCTCTCTTACATGGAATGTGGTTGTGGACCAAGTCAAAGTAGGAATTAGTTTGGATTTCAAATTCTATGAGATAGAATTTTAGGAAACCAAAACTCTTTCCTTATGGTACTGATTTTATCCAAATTTTTTCTAAAATTTTTGTGGCTTTTATGGCACATATTATGCACCCTTTGCTAGTGGTCCATGGTAGAAAAAGAAGGAAGGAGCACCCAAGAGTTGGGCACCACTTGTCTTGCCCTATTTGGATTTTTCTTGACTAGGTATTTGACCTAGACAAAGATTCTTCATATATTATTATTTAAGATGAATTTTTTTTTGAGATTTTTGTGGATTATAGAGAATTGAGAGACCTTTGGGGCATATGAAAATCAGGAAAAAAGAGTGTTGGGACATGGAGATATAATAGACACAAAATTAGGTGTCTAGGTGAGAGCAAAGAGAAGAAGAAGAGGATCTTCTTCTAGGGTTACTGAGTTCACCTCTTTCTTTCCTTCATCTGTGAGTTTTTTGAGAGTATCTCATATATAAAACTCCTTCTCCTACTTCTCATCTTTAGAAAAATCCAAATCAAGAAGAAGAAGGTATCTGATCGACCATCGAAGAAGGATCAGCACAGTACTAGCATACTATGCTGATTTTCTTGATCAAAACTTCTGATCGTGATTCATGGGCTCATGTACACGACTCCTAGAGGTCGGACACGTGTGCAGCTTCCAACATCATCCTCAAGTCTGGATCAGCAAAGTTAGAACGTTTAACTTGCAAGGTAATAGATCTGATCTATTATATTTTACATACATTAGATGTAGTATAGAAACATGTTGATATGATCAACATGTAGTTCTTGCTCGTTATATTTTAATTTTTGATTTAATATCATGTAATAATCATATAATAAGATCTTAGATCTAGGGATTCTCTGATTTTATAAGATAAATTTTGATTTATTTTAGTCTTCCACTGCCTGATCTTGAAAAAGTTTCAAGATCTAACCCTGAAACCCTAGATCTAGTTCCTTCACATGTGCCTCCCACTTTGACATCATTTTTCTTCATCCTGAAATAGTTTTTGCATGAGATTTTTTTATGCCAAAAAGTCATTTCATTTTTCTATCTCATGTCTAAATTTGGGTAGGATCTAGTTTTAAATGGTATGTTCAAATCTGATTTGAAATTAAATACCTTAAAGATAATGTTTGACATTATCTACAACCTCTCCATACCAACTTATTTTTTTCTCCTTATGTGTGTAACATTATGGGAAGGGGCATCCCATATTTTTTTGGGCATATTTTGGCATGGAATTGGGAGAGGATGCAACATCTCTTGGTTGAGTCCAAGATCTCTTAGACTCTTCACCCAACTTATTACATGCCAATAAAAAGGAGTTTGTTCTTTTCTTTTGTGCATGTGAGAGGTCAGAGAAAAGAACTTTCATGGTGAGAAGTTCTGGGGTGTGGTTCCATGGCATGAAAAAGAGGAGGAGAGTCCTCTCTCTTTAGGTTAGCACAAAGGCTGTTTTTTAGGGTTTCTTCCTTTGGGTTTGGGAGAGAGAAAAAGAAAAGAAAAAAATTATTTTCTTCTCCATCTTTCTTCCACCTCTTCATCTCCTCCAGAAATCTATCTTCAACTTTTGAAAAGTTTCAGAGATTTGAAGAAGGGATCCAGATCAACCAAGAAGAAGGTCTTCGTACAAGCTAGCACTCTCGAGAAGATCGATTAGGTCGGAGCTTCGAGTAGATTTTTCGTAGAGGTCGGACATATGTGCGGCTGTGAGCAACCAGCGAAGATCCTCTCTATGATATCTTTTAGTAGCGACGATCATCAATCCACGATTAGATATCAAGTTCAGAACTCAAATTAGAAGTAGATGTGATCTATTGCTTACATCCATGCATGCAGATTTTATCATATGATTATTTTAGATTTTATATGCAACATATCATATCATAGATTCTAGAGTAGGTTGATTTGATGATTAGATCATATGCATGTTAAATTAATTTGATTAATCTAATTATCTTTCACTATAATTTATTCAAAAAAAATTTGAAATACATGCATGAAATTGTCTACATTTTCCAACACATCAGGCATCGACAGGAGCAGTCGGAAGAATAGTGGAGGTCACCTCACCCTCCAAAATAGTGGCAAAGGGAGCCCTCTGGAGATCGACCTCCTATCGGAGTAATAAACATAATAACTAGGGGGCACCGAAGCAGAGCGGAGAAGTCTACTGAGCCTGCCAAGAAGTGAAGAACCGAAGAGTCCATTGCCTTTACAGAAGAAGATGCTCAAGGAGTTCAGTTTTTGTATAATGATGCAGTGGTTGTATCTTTAAATATCGCAAATCATGTGTATACTACATTCTAATTGATAATGAAAGTTCAGCAAACATATTATTTTATAATACTTTCTCCCAAATGGATATACCCCCTGAATACCTGAGACGAATGAAATCACCTTTTGTGAGATTTACTAGAGATGTGGTGCCTGTTAAAGGAGTCATAACTCTCCCTGTAGTAGCCAGACGATCTCCCTGATGTTCCAAGGCCCAAGTTGATTTCTTCGTGGTTCGGACACTATCAGCCTACAATGCCATTCTCAGACATCAGAGACTCAACACTCTCCAAGCAGTAATATCCACCTGCCATCTGAAGATGAAGTTCTCAACTGAGTTTCGAGTTGACAAAGTTTGCGAAGATCAAGCTCTGGCATTACAGTGCTACATCTTCATACTTTGTGGCACAGGACTTTCTAAGCTTATCCAGCAGATGGATTGGACATCCGAGATGAGCTATCTGAAGAATATGGAAGGCCAATGGAGGATCTAGAGACGATCCCACTAAATGATGGCAACAAGGAGCACATTGTCCAGACTGGATCAAAACTCGATCAGATAACCAAAAATGTCTCCTCCTTTTTGCAGAAAAATGTGAATGTGTTCATCTGGACCCCAGCTGATATGCTAGGTATTGATCCAGAGGTGATGACATATCGGTTAAGCATCAACCCAAACTATCAGCCCATTAAATCGAAAAAAAGAAGCTTTGTGCCTGAACAATAGAAGGCAATAGATGAAGAGATGGATAAGTTACTCGATACTGGCTTCGTCCGGAAGGTAACCTATCCAAGTTGTATCGCGAACGTAGTCCTGGTGAAAAAGGCAAAAGACAAGTGGTGGATATGCATCAACTTCACCGATCTCAAAAAGATGTGTCCAAAAGATAGCTATCCCCTATCTTCCATCGATCAGTTGGTGGATGCCACTTCAGGATATGAACTCCTCACCTTCATGGATGTCTTTTCGAGATACAATCAAATCTAGATGGCATCTGAAGATGAAAAGAAAATAGCTTTTATCACTGATCGAGGTCTCTTCTATTATAGGATTATATCCTTCGGCCTAAAGAATATAGGTGCCACTTATCAGTGTCTTGTGAATAAGATCTTCAAAGATTAGATCGGTCGCAATATGGAGGTCTACATGGATGACATGCTTGTCAAAAGCAGAGCCTCACGAACCTACATTGAGGATCTCGAATAGACCTTCATCACTTTAAAAGCATCAGATGAAGCTGAACCTAGCTAAGTGAACCTTCGGAGTTTTTTTGAGTAAATTTCTAGGCTTCATGGTATCCAATTGCGAGGTAGAAGGCAATCCTGAAAAGATTCAACCCATACAAGAGATGTGCCCATCTAAGAACATCAAGGAAGTTTAGCATCTCACAGGCAATGTGGTGGCATAAAATCGGTTTGTCTCTAAATTGGCCAAACACTATTTTTCATTCTTTCAAATCCTGAGACAATTGAAGAACTTTCAATGGATCGAAGAGTGCCAACAAGCCTTTGAGGAGTTGAAAAAATATCTTAGTTCAGCATCGCTCTTCAGCAAGCAGTGGATTGATGAATAACTTTACTTATACCTGACAGTCTCATGAGCTGCCATAAGCATAGTGTTGGTCCATAAGCAAGATAAAGTCCAAAGGTCGATCTATTACGTCAGTCGAGTGTTGCACGATGCGGAGGCCAAATACACTAGGTTGGAAAAGTTGATCTTCTCCCTCATCATTGCAGTCTGAAGGCTTCGACCCTACTTCCAAGCATATCCCATTTTAATGCTAACTGATCAACCACTCAAGGCAGTTTTGCATCGGTCAGACATTTCTGGACAATTGGCAAAGTGAGCAATTAAACTTGCAAAGTTTGAAGTAAAGTTTCAACCTCAGCCCTCTATCAAAGCTTAGATTTTGATAGATTTTGTTATGGAATGCATCATCCCGAAGGATCAAGAAATGCCAGAGCCAACTCTGGAAGAAGATGCACTGATGGTATAAGGTCTGTAAAGGGAATCAGATGATTTTTGAATAGCACATGTGGATGGATCATCAAACTCTACGGAATCGAGAGTAGGCCTGTTACTTCTTGGGCCCAAAAAATTTGTTATAGAATATACCTTGAGTTTCAATTTTTCAACCACTAATAATGAAGCTGAATACGAAGCCTTCCTTATCTAACTAAGAATCACAAGGGAGATCGGGGTGCGAAAGCTTAGGATCTGCACTGATTCACAACTGATGGCAAGACAAGTGAAGGGAGACTTTGAGACCCAAGAGGAGAATATGAAGAAATACCTCCAGAAAGTGAAGGACCTAGCTTCAATGTTTGCTAACTTTGACATTCAGCAGGTATCTCAGTCTGAGAATTTGAGAGCCGATCTACTATCCAAATTGGCAGCATCGGCTCCAAGAGATCTCCCCTAGAGGTCATTCTTTGAGGTTTTGAAGAAGTCCAGCACTGAAGAACTGGTCCCAGTCTTGCAAATCGACAACGAATCTTGTTGAATGGATCCCTTCATCCGCTTCCTACGAGATGGAGTGCTACTTGTAGATTCTAAAAAGGCTAAGAAGATCAAATATCAAGTTCTCCATTATATTTTTTATGAGGACAAGCTTTATAAAAGATCCTTCTCTCTACCACTTCTCAGATGCCTTCATCCTTCCGAAGCCAAGTACATCCTTTGAGAGGTGCACAAAGGGATATGTGAAAACCATTTGGATGGCAAATCATTGGCCTATAAGATACTTCGGCTGGGGTACTACTGGCTTGTGATGCAAGATGATGCAGTTGACTTCACCAAGCGCTATGATCGATGTCAATGGAACGCCAATATCCAGCTCCAACTGACTGTTTTGCTAGTCATGATAGTCGCTTCTTGGCCATTTGCACGGTGGGGATGAATATTTTAGGCCCCTTTTCACCAACATCGAATTAGAGAAAGTTCTTACTTGTAGCCATCGACTACTTTACCAAATGGGTAGAAGCTGAGCCCCTAGCCAAAATCACCGAAGCCAAGGTAATAGACTTTGTCTGGAAGTTCATTATTTGCTGATTCGATCATTCATGGGTACTGATCATCGACAATGAATGCCAGTTTTTGGGTTTCAAATTCATCGAGTTTTGCCAACACTACAGTATTGCCCAGCATTTCACTTTAGTGGGACACCCACAGGCCAACGACAAGGCTGAGGTAACTAACCATACCTTTTTGTAGGCACTGAAGGTCAGGATCGGTCGAGCTAAAGAAGCATGGGTGGACGAATTACATAGTGTACTTTGAACCTACTGAACCCCTCAAAGGACATCCACAGGGGAGACTCCTTTCAATCTTTCCTTCACAACGAAAGCTGTCATTCCCATAGAAATTGAACTTCCTTCACATCGGGTTGAGGACTATGATGACTGAAGCAATGCATAATAGTTTCATACCAATCTAGATCTGCTTGAAGGAGTTCGCGAGAGAACATGAGTGTGGATGGTAGCCTATCAACAAAAGATGGCACGATACTATAATTTTCACATTCGGAACAAAGAATTCAAAGTCGGTGATCTGATCATGCAATGAGCCGAAGTCTCCCAACCTACAAAATTCAGAAAACTATCTCCAAAGTGGGAAGGCTCCTACCAAGTGGATGAAGTCGTCAGACTGAAAACTTATCACCTCAAGCAACTAGATAGAACACCTTTACCTCGATCATGAAACTCAAAGAACCTCCGAATATACTATCAATGATGTAACTTGGCAATCAACTAATACAATGATCTTTTTTTAGGAATATTATTGTCTCTTGCAATCGACGAGCCAAAGATCTCTGTGACTAAGAAGCAGAGGCTAACCCATAAAGACCCCCGAAGGTCATTCATTTTTTAGTGAGCCAGCACTCATGAAGATCTTAGTCATGCAAGAAGCAAGGGCTAACCTAAAAAGACCTTCGAAATCCATCGATCCAAGACATCGACAATGAAGACCTTGATGACTAAGAAGTGGGGGTTAACCTATAAGAATCTCCGAAGGCCAGTTATTTTTTAGCGAGCTAATGCCCGTGAAGACCTTAGTTATGCAGGAAGTGGGGGCTAACCTATAAGGACCCCCAATATTTATCATTCCAACTTCACCATTCCAACCTACATGGGTAGAGGACCTCGATAACTAAGAAGCGGGGGCTAATCCATAAAGATCTCTGAAGGCCATTCACTTTTAGCGAGCCAGTGCCCATGAAGATCTTAGTCATGTGAGATGTGAAGATCAACCTAAAAGAACCTTTGGAGGGCTAACTTATAAGGACCCTCGACCCATCGAATTTCAGCAACAAACGAGGGCTAACCAATAAGGACCCTCGGCCCACTGACTTTGGCAACAAACAAGAGCTAACCAATAAGGATCCTCGGCCCACCAACTTCAGCAACAAATGAGAGCCAACCAATGAGGACTCTCAACCTACTGACTTCGGCAATGTATGAAGCATAACCTAAGATAACCTTTGAAGAGCTAACCTCTAAGGACTCTCAAAGCGAAGGCTACGGCCAATCTATGAATATCTCTATGAAATTTCTCAATGCGAGGATCGTACATGACTAAATTCAAACTATGCAAACACAAAATCAATAAACCATAAAAGTACAGGTGAAACAAAAATCTCAAGTTCATTTTATTAATAAATTTGTTACAGAAACTATGTTTTGTTTGCAAGAAGAAAAATAAAAAGATACATTAATCATTTGAAAGGTCTGCCTTCAACTGATGGAGCTTCGACATCTGATACTCCTCCGACCATGGTGCTCGATGTTTCTCTAGCTACTGGATCTATATGAGTGTGGAGATAGGAGTCAACTTCGAAAAAATGCTATTTGACCAAAATCTTGTACTTTTCAAAGTCGACGTCAAAAGCCATAGCTGACACCTCCATGACTTCGAGAGTTGCATTGCATAAGATCGTGGCAAGTCGGTCCTCGAAATCTCTAATAGTAGCTTCGGCATGGTTGGCTGCCGTCGTGCTCTCTGCAAACTTGACACAGAGCTCAATAATCACAGACCTATCCTTGCTCAAAGCTTTTGAAAGGTCGGTGGAGATCTGCTAGGCTAAGATGAGTTTGTGCCAAATGACATCGACTGCTGATCTCTCAATATCCATCGCTCGATTAAGTTTCCTGATCAAGTCATCAATGAAATGAAGGTTACCTTGAAGTTGACTGATCTAAGCAGTCGAATCAACATTAGCTTCGCTAGCGACTTTGCTCGATGCTATAACATACTTTGACTCTATTATCTCATCCTGGGCCTTGAGCAATTGTTCATTGGAAAGAACTATCGTCACAACCATCTCTCAATTATTTCTCCAACCGACTTCATAAATTTATTGTGCTCTTTAGTTAGCCTATGCTTTTTGACAAAATATTTTCTATATATCTACTTCGGGCATTTTTTTTAGATGCTCTACCTCCATCAAAGCCTCATCTTTATTCTTCTTCACCTTCTAGAGTTTCTTTTTTGCTTCGACCATATCTCGTTGAAGCTCATAGAGGTCTTCTTCAAGATTCTCAATCCAAATTTTTAAAAGTAGGACCATTAGCAGATGTCTAGTGCGATATTGAATAAATGCATGATTACAGCATTCACGTCGAACCAAGTGAGACAAGCATCACAAATAAGTGCAAGCCAAAGAACATTAAGGTAAAAATTATCATTTCATTAATAAAAAACTTTCATTACAATAACATAAAAGTGAAAAGAAAAGTGCACATTCAAATATCACCAACCTCGGTGTGAGGCTCAACAGACGAACTTGGGACATCCATAGTTGGCTGCTTCGATTTCACCGATGGCAACAAAGTGGGTGCAGCTTCAGAAGGAATGGATGCCAACACAACCTCCGGCATGGAAGCAGCTTTAGAGCATCCATCGATAGCCTCAGTAGATGGAGGAGCCTCACTTCCTGTGGGTCCTCCTTCTCCTCAGGCTCCTTGCTCTCCTCCTTCGGCTCCCTCTTCTTCCTCTTTTTCATCAAGGAAGCTCGGATCTATTTTTAAAAAGCATGTCGCTTCCTTTGACGGCAAACGACTCCTCCAGTGATGAAAGCTTCCTGGCCGAAATCGACTTTTTCCTGGAAGAACTCCTTTGATGCACGGAATGCCTTTACAACTGCAAGTCCAGTCTGAGTGACTTGGTCTGCTACCTTCTTCTCAGCTTCGATGGCTTTGGCCTAGGCTTCTTGTCGAATCATCTTCTTCAAAGCCAAGTCGGCCTCAACCTTCGCCTTCAAAGCTTTGGCCTCCTCCAATGTCTTCTTTAGGTGGATAACTTCAGCTTCCGTAGCTTCCATCTTAGATTGGGCTTTGGCAACAATAGCATTCGTCTTGGCGTTGGAAGCGTTGGCTGCCTTGCACTTTTCATGTGCTTCGGCGAATTCTGTTTCAGTATCCCTCAATCTGTTCATGAAGGCGACGGCGTAATGACCCATCTGCATCCAGGGAGCAAGAAGACAGTCAAAAAAAAAAGAAAGATGGGAAAAAGAATAAGAAAGAAAAAACTCATCCAAACTAGGAAGGTTATCATCCACTTCTGCTGCTTGATGAAGCTCTCCCCCTCGACCTTTTCCAGACTGGTGTCAAAAAGTATCTTTTGAAAGACGTCGTTGGTAGTCTTTCAATCATCAAAAATATCACCAATGGACAATGAGGATAACCCTTGTCTCCGCTCCGCAAACACTCCAGTAGAGTCCGACCTTGCTTGGACTGAATCAGGCTGTGGGGCAGGGAGTGCAGCGGGCTTCAACGAGCAAGATTGGAGTGGAGGAACTAAAATGACCCTTGCTAAGTAGGGGCTAGAGAGGGTACCTTCTTCTGCCTCTCATCCAAAGTCTTTGATTTCTTTTAGGCATCGACAGTGGACGAAGAGGGTCCCTTTTTCTTCTTTATCGTACCCTTCTTCAGCTTCTCCAATTCTTTGGGCCTCATTTCTGCAATAAAAAAAATTAGCATCTGTAAAAAAAAAAGAGATCAAACACCAAAAAATCAAAAAAACCATCATCTCTGGGGTTGATCGGACTGATTCAGTATTGAAAAGAGTCTGCTTCGATAACAACTCCTTTAGTGAAAGAATTTTATACCCTCTCAAAATTATGGAGCACTCTAGATCCTCATCTCCAAGCTTTGAGACCTGAAAAACGGAATCCCTTAGCCGACCCTAGTATGGAAGTCTCCATTCATCAATGGAAGGCTCTGAAACAAAAATTTACCTATCCTTCCAACCATCGACCAAAGAAGGAGTCCTTTTTATCAAGGCGAAGATCTCTCTTGGAGGAGAGATATACCACCAGTCACCGATACGCCTCTTTATAGTATGGAAGGATCAGAAGAGAGGGAGGAAAGGATGGACTTTGGTCTTGGAACAAAGGATAAGGAAGTCTATGATGAAACTAAAGATCGGAATAACAGAACAAAGAGAAATATTAAAGAAGCAGAAAAGTATGGTGACAAAGAGATGAATAGGTAATTTAAGTCTGGCTTTAAATGTTTCTTCATACAGACTGATCCTACCAGAAAGGGGACTATCGATCCTACCGCTAGAACTGGAAGGATTCTAATTCGTATGAAGTTGGGATTTCATATCAGGCACGGATGGGACTCATGTCCTCCATGCCCAATTTGGATCAGATTGTGTCGGGAACAAAGGGCAGTACAACACCACACCCTTCACTCGAACTAGCGGAAGCTTCCCTCAAAGAGGAAGGTGATTTGGAATATCAGCTTGTGCTGAGACTCTCAGAACCAGCCATTGATGGATGCAAGAAGTGAATGAAAAGATCAAGAAATGAAACACAGAAAGAGGAAGGAGAGCAGTCATCCGAAAAAATAAAAGATGCAGAAGGACAGAACAGTCCGAATATCGAATCCTACCTTTTATAGATGCAGAAGGACAGAACAGTCCGAATACCGAATCCTGTCTGATCGTCCGATGATCGACACTTGGCATATCTCCATTGGTCGGCAAAGAATGGCAGTCATCTCGTTAATGATTCGCACTGAAAATAATGCATGCTACCCTTCAAATTCTGTCACTGCTTCGCTCCCTATGGTTATGATTACCTGCTGATGTGATCTTTCGTTCCGCCCAAGGACCACAAGTGCCGTCTTAGTGGCAATGACAACATATCTTCGATGAATCCGAATTCATATACTCCTTTCATTCATACCGTTCATACCGAATTCGGGAGTAGCGAACATGTGTTGGGGGATAATTTGTCACCCAGATCGAAGACATGAGCCAACGAGAAGGCATGTGATGAAGTGTACCGGACCGATACCATATCACTGTTGGAGATGAAGGTATCCGATCTCGAAGGTAGATATGTCTCTTCCAAACTATGAGAGGGCTGTCCAAAGGAGATCATTCAATGTATAACTTTGGGCCTCCCCGATCCTAACTTCAGACCTTGATGATCTTTGATTCCTAACGATCTTCCTAAGCAGAACATCAGACTCTGATTGGTCCTGACTTCGACTTGTGTCCAAGACTCCACCAATCGATCCCCGCCCCCGCAGTAGGCTAACATTTGAATAGATCGATCTCAGACTTCGACGGTAGATATACTTTCAAACTCCACCGATCCTTATCCCAATGAATACAACTGCTACCTTCATGTGATGCCTACATGCATCGAACCACTCTGAAGCCTCTTCAATCAAAGCCAGTCCGATCTTACTTATGCCCTCATTTCAAATTCAAAAGTGCCTGCAACACCACAGCTGGCTTTGAAATAGATAAAGCAGGTGTAACTGCTCAATCCTGAAGATTCCAATCGAAAGTTTTGCCATATCACATCCAAATCGGCCAAACAAATTTTTTGAAATGGCTTTTCAGCCCTCGCCTATAATATGGCCTCTAGGGGACCCCAAAGGTATGCGTGTATAATCTCTCTAAAACGCTCATTCTCTTCTGTTTCTTCGAAATTTAACTTGAGCATCAGAGAGTTTCCACCAGAGCCAACTCCAGGCAAGACTTCCTTTAGAGGCCACTTTCCAGAAAGAGCGCGCCACTACTCTAGCAACTCCTATCGAGATCTGGATTTCAACGACAACACCCATCTTCCAGTCAATTGGGCTGGTTGATGTTTGGCCGAGTTCACTAGCATGAGACCTGGACAAGATTTGGATTCACATCCTTAGAGTATTCCTTGGCCTTTATCTATTGTTCTGATTACCAGTTCAGAATATCTGATTAGATGCTCTTGCTTAGTACTTCAGCGAAAAGCAGGAAATTCATCAAATTTGTAGATGGGCACTACCCAAATTAGTCCTTCGTTTTCTTACCGTGGGAAGTTGGAAGAAAGAATTCATTTTTTTCAATGTAAACCAGCATGTAATAGAAGTGAATTCCCTAAAAGAGAATAAGAACCACTTACAAGTATTTGGTAAAAGAGACTTCATCCATCTTAATCTACAAATGTTGTTTGCATTTTCTTTTTTGCAAGTATGAGAGGTTATCTGATGTGTAAGTAGAAGGGGAAATTGGTAAGAAATATGATTTTATTCTCTGTGGCTGTTAATTTTTGGAGGTTATGGGTATCATGATACGGAGGTTGTGAATTTCTTTTGTTCATGGGCCGAGACTCCTGAAGCTGATTTCTTGACTTACATGACTTCCAGCTTGGGTCGTATAATGCAAAGAGTCATGCCGCGTTCTCTTACGGGTGCGGGCGCTAACGGCATTCACTTTATGTAGTAATTTCATAAACCAGGAGGAGGAGCACTACCACTACCTCCTCCAAGAATTCAATGAGTAGAAACAAGTGTAATAACCATTCCTAGGTCTGAGACCGGGAGTTTGGATTTTTAGTAACAGGGGAGAATTCAAGATAAATCAGGTTTTAACCTATCAGAGCTTTTAGCTTAACCATAGCCTCCCTTCTGGTCATAATCCATTCCTGGAATTTTGGATTAAGTGAAAGGGATTGCAGAAAGGATTTCTTAAGCTAAATTGAGATGGTCCTCGATGCCACTATATCTACAAATTGAAGAAAACCAAACAGTAACATAAGCCCTGGATCTTAGCCTGTAGTTGCAAAACAATGGCTAGAACTAATCCTAAGAAGTACCCCCAAAGACACCTTCCTTGCACTGCAAATTGAACATGTGTCTTTCACAATCCCTATTTCTTGATTTAAATTAGAATATTGTATCTCATTCTGATTATTCCTTGCCAGGTATCGAGTAAATTTAAGAATGACATTTATTTCTGAGCTCAAGTTTTGTCTTGCCTGTGACATTTGAGGTGATTCTCCATCAAAAGGATAGAAGTATTAGGCACTCTTTTTACGCTGGAGTAATTTAGTTAATCAGTTGTTCTAAAATCACCCATCATCAGAATGAGGAAGAGATTACTTCAATACTATATGATGTTAAAAGAAAGTGTATAGTTGTTTATCAAAAAAAAAAAAAAGAAAGTGTATAGTTGAAGGCCAAGGGAAAAAGAAAATCATATTTACTTAATGCTTGATATATCATAATACTTGTTTCACATTACAAGAGTCTGATGATGGTAAAGCAAAAGTAAAACTGAATTGAAGTATTTGTAGAACTGAACTACATTAGATTGCAAGTCACAACTTGCTGTTTTAAGCATCGAGGATAAAATCTTCAAGAAAATCGGTATCAACAGCATGGTCTGATTATGAGTAGCTGTCATTGAAACAACCATCACCAACAGAAACCATCTTATTCTCCAAGCCCAACAACTCAAGTATCATTCTCAGTGAGACACCTAGACTTCTGTTCTTCAAATTCAGATGTAGCATTCTTAGCATTCACAGGTCCAATTTCACACTTAGCAGAATGCAGACTGTTTTAATGAATAGATGATGAGAGATAACCAGAAAGGGCATCAGAATCTAAAACAGAGTGATTAACTTCTAGATCGCGCAAATCCTGGATATTTGAAGCCTCTATTACACATCTCAATAACTGTTTTTTATACACTTTCATGACCATTTATATTCTTCTCTACAGCAGCACCAAGTTCCACTATATCTGAGTTTTCTTCAAGGATTCAGGATGAAAACTTCAAAGCATGCATAAAAATAGATGTTACGTACCAACAGGTTCATTCCCATACAATTCTTGGATATTGCCATCAAGAGAAACACACTCATTTTTGCCTTTTCTGAGGACCCTGACATAGTTCAACTATTTGCTCTACCAGATTGACTGCCTCCCCATGTTCTGCAATGCAGAGTTGATCACAGATAAGGAAATTGGAAAGTGAAGCGTGTCCAACGCTATTTAACCCAAGGAATCTGGCATTGTACAAGAACCATTAGTTGCATGATCAACAATACAATCAAGGACATCTTCCATCAGTATTGCTTGTAAAGATAGACTTGCATTAATGTCAAGAGCTTCATGCTGATTTAGCGAAAAACTTGACTCATTCGGCCAACTTACGTGTTCAACATGTGAACCTTAGCTTACTGCTTCCCCCATGCATGATGACTCAGTATTGCTGCATGTGTGTAACTATCAGAAATAGCACTTCCACATACAATCGATGGTTCTAGAAGCAGACTTGTATTCTCTTTGGCTTCATGATGTCCCAACAAACTATCCTGCTTGTTCATCCCAGCTACACATCAAACATGTAATCTAGCATTAGCTATCAAAAAGAAAAGCAAAGCATATAACCCGTGCACGTGTTTGTTCCATATGTCATGCCCCAAACTCGTCACCCAGGTTGGTCACATGATATGGCTGTGTGAACCCTAGAGTGATGCCCTAAAAATCATGTAAGGCCTATGATGAACAAATTTTCCAATTTAACTTCAAAAATTAAAATCGCTAGATAATAGCCAAATAGTCCAACTAAATAAATTCACCATGATCAAATAATCAAATTTATTCAATTACAAAATTTTCCAATGTTCCTTGGTATCAAAAAATAAACTAACTAGTGACTCCATCGCTCAAACTCCACACCCAATCCTATAGAGACTATGCATCCTGCAGCTCTGAAAGGAAAAGAAAAAAAGATGGCGTGAGCTTTACAACTTAGTAAGAATTCCCCCACCCCATCAATATAGATAAATTAAATTTAAAATAAAGATTAGCTATAAACCATATCAAATGACTCCGTCGCTCAAACTCCACACCCAATCCTATAGACACTATGCATCATGCAGTTCTGAAAGGAAAAGAAAAAAGATGGCGTCAGCTTTACAACTTAGTAAGAATTCCCCCACTTCCATCAACATAGATAAATTAAATTTAAAATAAAGATTAGCTATAAACCATATCAAAATGCAAGCAATAATCATAAAAACCTCATACTAACTATTCATCATAACTCAAATAAGTCCATATAGATATGCACGCATAAATCTGTCATCATATATACATCTCATTCAAGAAAACATATCAATCTAAAACTTTTGTTCAACAGTGGTTTCGCATATCTTATCTTCTGTTACCATCCAAATTTCTGATCAATAATTATCTTTTTTTGGTTTGGACCAACGATTTAAGTCCCGATGGGATAGGGGCCGTTCCGACTGTCCCATCCCGTTCGTTTGGGATTCCGACACCAGAGATGGGTGTAGGACCCCAAAACGCATTTTCGACCTCGGTCCCAACCATTCCATCTTCATCCCAGTCGAATCAGGTGCCGGCATGGCCATCCCGATCGTGCCCTATTTTTTTTATTGCCAAATGCCGATGATGCTTTGAACGGACCATTCATCACCGGGGGGAGAAGAATGAACGAGAAGGGGGTACTAACCTCTTTCTTTTCTACTGATGCGTCGGTGTCGGCATTGTTGCCAAAGGAAGCAAGGTCTTCTCCCTTCGATTTCGATTTTCCAAGAGGAGAGTACACTGGGAGAGAGGACAACTCAATAAGGGGAAGGGATGAGAGAGGAGAGAGGAGGGAGGCCGTCGGATTTTTCGATAAGGAGCCAAGCCCATCAAGAGGCCGGAGAGGGAGGAGGGAGGATCGGAGGTGGCAGAGGGGAAGGAAATAGGGCTCGTGGCCTTTGGGCTCTCGCGAAGCCATTCGTTTGATCATCAAACCCAGGTCCAAGTGAACCAGGCCACTAGGGCAAATCTCGGAGCATATGCACAATGGATAGCATGCAATCGAGAATTGATGAAAATCATGAAATACAAGGGGTAGCGTGGCGTGTTAACGAGCATGGGATTTGACGCGATCCAATTGTACCAAGTGCATGCAATACGAAGGCGCGCCCAAAGGCCTCTGTCCTCGTGCCCATGACTTCACTTCGAACCCACGCACTTGACTAATTTTGTTGCGCCCGTGATATCACTTGATCTTCGCGCCCACACACTCGATTATGACATCACATGACTAATACAAACAAAAGTTAAAAATTGATGGGACTCTTGCATGGCCGATGGCCCGATATTCAATATAATTGAAATAATAATCTATCTATTCATGCATAAGCAGCTTAAAAATTTTGTCGCATCCACACTTTTGACATCATATGACTAATTTTGTCGGTATGTGAATTTGGCTGACATACAAAGAAGAGTTAAAAAGAGTGATGGGACTCTTGCATGGCCGACAGTCCGATGCTCGATATAATTGAAATAATAATCTATCTATTCATGCATGAGTTGTTTAGGCTGAGATTGCTCTTTAAATTCGACCAACAATTTCACCCTCAGTGCCTGACCTTAGAAGTGGGAGGAAGGAAGAAGACTCAAAAGATCGCTCAAATCAAGACTCCACTCTCCAACTACCATTCCCAGCAAAATCGTTAGAACTCATATTGATATTAAATAGAACCGATCTATTATAAATATATTACTTTTAAAGTTCAAATATATTTAAACAATAAATAGATCAATAAAACTATAAGATAAATTCAAAAAAATATTATTTATATATATAAAAGGATGTCTCAAGCATGTACCATAATGCCTGATTGGGACAGCCATCGGGATGGGGTGGGATGCGGGGTACCCCTTTCTAGATGAAAATCAAGATGCCTCCATCCCATGGGATTTAAAACCTTGATTTAGATAATCCATAATCACGCTTCGACCCATGATTGGCAAACCATAATCAGACGCTTTAGCCCATGGTGACAAACCATAATCTCACGCTTCAACCCACAATGGCAAATCATAATATCCACACTTTGGCCTATGGTGGCAAACCAAAGTATCACGATTTGGCCCATGATTAGCAATCCATAATACCCATGCTTCAGCTAAAGAAAGCAAACCAAAATGTGGCTAGTCCAAATCCTTTTACTCAACCATCAAATTATTCAATTTTATTCTTGTCAAATAAATATGATTTCATACTATATTTCTTGCCCAATTTCAAAACAATTGACATCATATTCAAGTAAACAAAATAATCACTATGTGATACATGTATTCAATAAAGAATCATATATTTATATAATCATATCAACAGTTATGTAGCAAGCAATAATCATCCGATGCAAAAGCAAAAATCATCATACATGATACAAAAACATATACACAAGTACAAGCGATCATGTATAGAAATCCTTATCTCTATTGGTCTTGGACTCAAGGACAATGAATGCCAATCCACTCAGTCTATAAACTTTGGGCAAAGTGCTTTGCTCAACACCTTCTTGCCCAGATGATTGCTTACTTATAGAGCCAAATCTCATCACGAGAATAATTATAACCGTCCATGGATTATGGCAAATGATTATAACAAGTTTGGTAAGAAAACCCCCTTCTAAGGCCAACGGTCATCTTGAGCTTACCTAGGCATCCGTTAATCAAGTAGAGAGAGAAAAAAAGAGAGAGTAGAGAGAGAAAGAAAGAGTAGATAATAATGAGAGACTAAGAGGGTGGAATAGAGCCTGATTACGTGGTAGTGTCCAATAGCTTGGGTTGGTTCAATCATAGTAACTTCATCTGATCAAGATCAAACTAGAGTACAATTGGCTTCATGGAGACCGAGGACAACCAAATTTAGTAGTATTTGACAAGAGCCAAGATAGAGATAGGCATGCCGCTCGATAGCTAGAGATTAAGACTCTCTAGCTATAAACCATATCAAATGACTCCATCGCTCAAACTCCACACCCAATCCTATAGACACTATGCATCATGCAGTTCTGAAAGGAAAAGAAAAAAGATGGCGTCAGCTTTACAACTTAGTAAGAATTCCCCCACTTCCATCAACATAGATAAATTAAATTTAAAATAAAGATTAGCTATAAACCATATCAAAATGCAAGCAATAATCATAAAAACCTCATACTAACTATTCATCATAACTCAAATAAGTCCATATAGATATGCACGCATAAACCTATGTCATCATATATACATCTCATTCAAGAAAACATATCAATCTAAAACTTTTGTTCAACAGTGGTTTCGCATATCTTATCTTCTGTTACCATCCAAATTTCTGATCAATAATTATCTTTTTTTGGTTTGGACCAACGATTTAAGTTCCGATGGGATAGGGGCCGTTCCGACTGTCCCATCCCGTTCCTTTAGGATTCCGACACCAGAGATGGGTGTAGGACCCCAAAACGCATTTTCGACCTCGGTCCCAACCATTCCATCTTCATCCCAGTCGAATCAGGTGCTGGCATGGCCATCCCGATCGTGCCCTATTTTTTTTATTGCCAAATGCCGATGATGCTTTGAACGGACCATTCATCACCGGGGGGAGAAGAATGAACGAGAAGGGGGTACTAACCTCTTTCTTTTCTACTGATGCGTCGGTGTCGGCATTGTTGCCAGAGGAAGCATGGTCTTCTCCCTTCAATTTCGATTTTCTAAGAGGAGAGTACACTGGGAGAGAGGACAACTCATTAAGGGGAAGGGATGAGAGAGGAGAGAGGAGGGAGGCCGTCGGATTTTTCGATAAGGAGCCAAGCCCATCAAGAGGCCGGAGAGGGAGGAGGGAGGATCGGAGGTGGTAGAGGAGAAAAAAATAGGGCTCGTGGCCTTTGGGCTTTCGCGAAGCCATTCGTTTGATCATCAAACCCAGGTCCAAGTGAACCAGGCCACCAGGGCAAATCTCGGAGCATATGCACAATGGATAGCATGCAATCGAGAATTGATGAAAATCATGAAATACAAGGGGTAGCGTGGCGTATTAACGAGCATGGGATTTGACGCGATCCAATTGTACCAAGTGCATGCAATACGGAGGCACGCCCAAAGGCCTCTGTCCTCGTGCCCATGACTTCACTTTGAACCCATGCACTTGACTAATTTTGTTGCGCCCGTGACTTCACTTGATCTTCGCGCCCACACACTCGATTATGACATCACATGACTAATACAAACAAAAGTTAAAAATTGATGGGACTCTTGCATGGCCGACAGCCCGATATTCAATATAATTGAAATAATAATCTATCTATTCATACATAAGCAACTTAAAAATTTTGTCGCATCCACACTTTTGACATCATATGACTAATTTTGTCGGTATGTGAATTTGGCTGACATACAAAGAAGAGTTAAAAAGAGTGATGGGACTCTTGCATGGCCGACAGTCCGATGCTCGATATAATTGAAATAATAATCTATCTATTCATGCATGAGTTGTTTAGGCTGGGATTGCTCTTTAAATTGGACCGACAATTTCACCCTCAATGCCTGACCTTAGAAGTGGGAGGAAGGAAGAAGACTCAAAAGATCGCTCAAATCAAGACTCCACTCTCCAACTACCATTCCCAGCAAAATCGTTGGAACACATATCGATATTAAATAGAACCGATCTATTATAAATATATCACTTTTAAAGTTCAAATATATTTAAACAATAAATAGATCAATAAAACTATAAGATAAATTCAAAAAAATATTATTTATATATATAAAAGGATGTCTCAAGCATGTACCATAATGCCTAATTGGGACAGCCATCGGGATGGGGTGGGATGCGGGGTGCCCCATTCTGGATGAAAATCAAGATGCCCCCATCTCATGGGATTTAAAACCTTGATTTAGATAATCCATAATCACGCTTCGACCCATGATTGGCAAACCATAATCAGACGCTTTAGCCCATGGTGACAAACCATAATCTCACGCTTCAACCCACAATGGCAAATCATAATATCCACACTTTGGCCTATGGTGGCAAACCAAAGTATCACGATTTGGCCCATGATTAGCAATCCATAATACCCATGCTTCAGCTAAAGAAAGCAAACCAAAATGTGGCTAGTCCAAATCTTTTTACTCAACCATCAAATTATTCAATTTTATTCTTGTCAAATAAATATGATTTCATACTATATTTCTTGCCCAATTTCAAAACAATTGACATCATATTCAAGTAACCAAAATAATCACTATGTGATACATGTATTCAATAAAAAATCATATATTTATATAATCATATCAACAGTTATGTAGCAAGCAATAATCATCCGATGCAAAAGCAAAAATCATCATACATGATACAAAAACATATACACAAGTACAAGCGATCATGTATAGAAATCCTTATCTCTATTGGTCTTGGACTCAAGGACAATGAATGCCAATCCACTCAGTCTATAAACTTTGGGCAAAGTGCTTTGCTCAACACCTTCTTGCCCAGATGATTGCTTACTTATAGAGCCAAATCTCATCATGAGAATAATTATAACCGTCCATGGATTATGGCAAATGATTATAACAAGTTTGGTCAGAAAACCCCCTTCTAAGGCCAACGGTCATCTTGAGCTTACCTAGGCATCCGTTAATCAAGTAGAGAGAGAAAAAGAGAGAGAGTAGAGAGAGAAAGAAAGAGTAGATAATAATGAGAGATTAAGAGGGTGGAATAGAGCCTGATTACGTGGTAGTGTCCAATAGCTTGGGTTGGTTCAATCATAGTAACTTCATCTGATCAAGATCAAAATAGAGTACAATTGGCTTCATGGAGACCGAGGACAACCAAATTTAGTAGTATTTGACAAGAGCCAAGATAGAGATAGGCATGCCGCTCGATAGCTAGAGATTAAGACTCTCTTTATCAACATATCAAAAATCACATGAGAGGGTCCCTCTACTAGGGCCGCCCAACTCAAAAAGAGTTTGCAGAGAGGAGAGTCAAAAATATATATACTTTTTTCTTCTTTTTCTTTTCTCATTTTTTTCTCCATCTTGAAAAAATAAGGGAAGGAGAAGGAGGCTCATGGGACCCGATGGTGATTGTGGCTAGTGGTGGCATTGGTGACTACGATGCTGCTTGAGGTCCAGCCTCTAGCAAAGATCTTAGTGGCAGCAACAACCATGGTGGCCAGTAGCAAAAAAAAATGAAAAACAAAGAACCAACACTAGAGCCAACCAAAATAGAGAGACTAGAGCTTCCTGACCGATGATCGAGGCTTTACTACGATCATAGGAGTTGCTGAGATCTCGACCAGGACTCTAGCAAGGACCTTGGCCTCAAATCATGGTGGAGAAGGTGGAATAGAAAAAGATATGACCAGAACAAGGGAGAAGAAAAACAAAATAGAGGCAGCTTGGATACATGAATTTTAGCGATTTATCTGGTGCTAGCTGGCTAACAACAATGGCCTTAGGATAGGAAAAGGAAGGAGAAAGATTAGAAATCATTACCACAACTCTAGCAACGAAATGATGGTGCCTTGCTGAGAATGCTCAACGGAAACCAAAAGGAAACTTGCTGGGATTTCACTAGTGGTTGATCAGGTATGGAGTGAGATGATTAGAGGGAAAAGGGGGTTCCTTTTATAGACTAAATCTAGGGCTCTGGCGAGCCCTAGGCTCCTCACACCAGATGGAGTTGGGGAAGAAGACAGACTCCTTCTAGGAGTCCGCTTCTTCCATCTCATGTGCGAGCTACATGAGATGTAAAGTTATTTTTTCTGGTCTTGCACTAAGATTTGTGTGTACTAAGCTTTGTGCTGGGCTGCTGGCTCAGGGACTGGTTAATGTACCAGGGCCTTACCCTGCATAAGCATGTATGAAGCAGAAAAAGAATGCTACAATCAACAAGCCTTAATCTATTCTAAAAGATGGGCAGTTCCATTATAGGAAAAGACCTGATCAAAGTAATACTTACCATTGGCAAGTGAATGTTCTGCGTCATGAGTATTATTAAGAGTATAAGATGTTTCCTTTGTTTCACTTATACATGGTAAAACTTCTGAAAGAACAAATTCGACAGCTGCATCAACATCCCTTGGATGTTCAATGGCAACAGCCTTTAGGATGCGGAGATCTATCTGCAGGAAGTCATGAAAACAATTTGATAAGTACTTGAATTGTAAATGCAAAAATTCTGTAAGCAGGCAACAAGAATAAGAAACATTACATGTGTATTAATCTTTGAGATGTAAGGGTTTCACATTAATAAATTCATGAAGTTGAGAAGTTCTCAACTCCTGAACAAGACTTGATAATGCAAATAAAGCTGTTGATCATGTATTTATAGCTGTATCTATCTATCTTATGATATATCAGCCAGTACAAACCACAGTAGCAGTTACTGTAGCTTAGCTTAAAATACATGCATACAGACATACATCCACCACTTATAGATTGTTAAATGTAGGTACATGCTTTAATGTAAAGGCCCTAAAATACATGAAATGGAAAATAATATACTTCAAAAGACACTTCGCTAGCACTACACTTAGATTTATTAGATTTGTTGTTGAAACATCGGTATTAAACCCAAAACTCCTGGTGGATCGCCAATGCTCGAACCCCCAAGGAAAGAAAAGAACTAGTTACATTTTTAATACGCTCCCCTATTATGGGCAGGGTTAACAAAGAACAGAGTTTTTTCTATCACTTTGCTGCCCCTTTTTCTTTTTATTTTATTAATCTTATTGTCGCTTCCTTAACAGGAATAGATTAACCCGACTTTTTTAACTTGATAAATTTGAAATTTCATACTTGAAGTTTCCAAACCAATAAAATACTTAGTATGTTGAGTCTTGGGTCCCATGTTAATTGTGAAAAATTTTAACAAAACATAGCTTTAGAGAGAGAGAAAGAAAGAGAGAGACTCATTGGTTCTTCCATATAAAATTTTCGATCTGTTGCAACCTACACAGAAAACACCTAGAGAATAGATCATGCATTAAGATCATCCCTTTGGAAACTCTGCTGGGAAACTTCTAACCATCCCTTACGAACTATTTTTCGTAAGTTTGAGCTTTGAGGGTGCACATGGTCATATCAATTATTTAGATTTCAACAGGATGCATGTATTAGCTATAAGGAAAACACATGGTATATCTTCCAAGCAGATGGCGCTCTGCAGCCCATGTGTTATGCAAAACAGCAGCTGCATCAAGGGATGCCATTTCAATACCCAGCCCTGCACCGGTGTCACCCTGCTATCATGTTGGTATGCCCGTTGTGAGGACCGGTCAGTGTATCAAGCATCAGTACACCCCCATTCCGTGTACTGGTACCAAACCGGTATAGTATGGTATGCCCCATGGCCCATACCTTCCGTTTCAGTATGATATGGTGTACCTTGAGCTGCATTCTTAGGTATCACAAGGTATACCATGACTATTGAAGAAACACCTAGATAAACATCTTATCTATCTATCTATACATCTTTCAGGCAGATGGTGCTCCAGAGCCATATGTTATGCAAAAAAGCAGCTGCATTCTTAGGCATCACGAGGTAAACCTTGACTATCGAAAAACCTCCTAGATAAACATTATATATGGAGAGAGATATGTATGTATATGTGTGTGTGTGTATTCTAATATCAAACCCAAACAACCAAATGTCTTTGAAGCTCTGTGTTGGATGATCATTCATCTCCGCACAGCCAATAACTACTATTATCTTAAATTAACATAGAGAAACAAGAGAAGTGCATATATTCATCGAATTACAAGAATAATATAAGAAAATGTCAAATTAGTCCAAAGCATCACATAGTACCACCACTCACATGCATCATACATGCTTGATGCTTATCAAGATAGAGGTTCACCAAAGAAAGGAGTTTCAATCAAATATTTAAGGCAATTAGTCATTCAAGTTACTACCACTGAACATGCATGAGTGATGAGTGGGATCTTGGCTCGTTTAAAAGATGCTGGTGATATGTTCTTTTTATCGCAGATACAATACTTTAGAAGGCATTCATTTTTAATCAGTTGATAGTGATGAGTGCATGATAAGAGAATCATTTGTGGGTCAGCAATTATAGGAGGAGTTATGAGAAACCTAGAGATGTTATCCTCCCAGACTTCAAAACAGCCTGTAGGCATGGTTTATGCACATTTAAAATTAGAGCTTCAACGTTAAATATGTTAATCTCTATAGTGATATCAGATGGTGCAATTAAAGAAAATATTACAAGTAAGAGCAGGGAGGACTATTAGCAAGGAGATAGAGCAAAACAAAGTAGCATTGATTATTTCATGCTAACACACACTCAGAAATATTCCAGGAAGTTGAATTTGAATAAATCAGCCTCTTCAATTATTCAAATTGAGAACGGATTTCTTGAGAATTAACAAGATCAATATTCAGATTATTTTGAGAAGAGCAGAAACTCATGATCTGGTAAAGTCAAAAGAAATGCTGGTACATATTAAAGTATTGAACATTAAAGAGTGCAAAATAAAGGCATTGAATTGAGAGAATCACAGACATATTGAAGAAGAAGAAGAGAAATGTAGAAAAATCTCAAAAAAATCATAAATTCATACAAAAGTCACTAGAAATCCATATTCCATAAAGTGCAATTCCCACTACACTATTATAAACATGAGGAAGAAAGTGCTGAAAAATAAAAAAGTAAATAGATAGGTCTTCAATAATTTGGAGAATATCAGTTTGTTCTCTTTTCACCTTAAAGACTCTTCTCAAGTTTTGGGAATTTTGTAGGGTTGCTCCTTTGTCATGTGAGCTTAAGCTGCAAAATTGTAAGGTTGAACTTTCCAATGTTCAACTTGTTGAATGTTTTCTGGGTTGCATGGCAACACCACCTTTTTACCTAATGCAGCCTTGGCCAAGAGTTCAGCACCATCAAAGGCTGAAGTCAGGTTCTAAATCCCATGGGATGGGGGCATCCCAATTTCCCCATGGAATAGGATGCATCATGTCCTGCCCCATCCGACGTTAAAATCAGAAGATATATGAGTATATTTATATCTACTTTTTTATTTATTATTTTTTGTTACTAAGATTTTAATAGTAGCATTTTTATATTTTAGAATTTCAAAAATAGAATATATGTTGCTAAAATAGAATATACTCTAAGGTCACAAGTTGTGCAAATTTACTTATACTTACTTTTTATCTTGATTTGGGGCCTGGGCTCATATCTATGA
Source organism: Elaeis guineensis (assembly GCF_000442705.2). Classification (NCBI taxonomy): domain Eukaryota; kingdom Viridiplantae; phylum Streptophyta; class Magnoliopsida; order Arecales; family Arecaceae; genus Elaeis; species Elaeis guineensis. The sequence continues at coordinate 111,537,926 of NC_025997.2, read as the reverse complement.
CCTTCATAACTTAAAGCACATGCAGGTACAGGTATATGAATGCTGCAAGACTAAAAAATAATAAAATCAAAGCAACCATACAAAACACTATATAGTATAAACAAAAAATATATAATAGAAATGTATATAATATTATATATAGTTATCTACATATATATGTGTAAACGTAAATATATATTTTTGAGAAAAAAAATTAATGTTGGAGTCTAGGTTGACCTTGGCTGCACTCTTGTGCACAAAATTTAAATCATCCCCCTTAACCAATCAAGCCATCAATTTTCTAATGAAAGAATAACTAAAATTAATTAAGTGCCTAAGTTTAATAACCTAAAAAAGTAAAACAAGAATGAAGACACACATGGCACTTTTCATGCCCCTTTCCTCCATGCAGTGTCACCTCATTAATTTCCCCAAACCCATCTTCCCCTCTCTTTCATGAACCAATCCAACTAGAGACCCTCCGATCCCTTTCTCCCTCCACATCGATCGAAGTCAAGACTTGAGGGAAAAAGTCAAGGGTCCTGCCATCCTATCCTTCAGTCCTTTCCTCTTTCCTTGACTCCAGTTTCTTTATTTCACCCTTGGGTAGCTTCCTTCCTGACTCAGGTTTCTATGTTCCATTGCATTCAACAATCAAATAATCCTAGGCTTTAGATCTATGGGGAGGGGTGGCAGAGCCAATGGCTGGTGCTTGGGAGGCCTATGACCAACATTAGTATCATCCTCAGGAGGATGAAGGTACAATTGTATTGGTGCATGATGGTTGTAATGGAGCATGTCCCGGTTGGGATAAGGGCAGGATGGTGGGATGATCCGCATTCTTGGGTTTCAAGAGTCCCACCTCCATCCTAATTCTAGTTATTCATGAGAACAGAACAAGACAGCTAGGACATCCTCTATCCCAAGTCCTAACAATGGTTGAGGTTAGGTTGAGAGGATGTTGTAGCATGTCCTCATACCCTGGCAGATCATAGACTGATTTATAAGATCATAGAATTAGGATGGTGGGATGATCCGCATTCTTGGGTTTCAAGAGTCCCACTCCATCCTAATTCTAGTTATTCATGAGAACAGAACAAGACAGCTTGGACATCCTCTGTCCCAAGTCCCAACAATGGTTGAAGTTAGGGTGAGAGGATGTTGTAGCATGTCCTCATACCCTGGCAGATCATAGACTGATTTATAAGATCATCCCTACATAGACAGACAAAACATACTGGATAACAATCAAATTCTAAGAGTGCATTCCTTCATATTAAGGGTGTAAGGTATTGGTTTTGTTTTATATTGAAATAGAATTCTTCACTTAGAAAATTCCAAAAAAAATCCCACAAGAGCCGATGGTATAGGTTCCAGTGTTCCACTTATTGTTCAATACTAATAATTTATTCAGATCAAAGTATCTCAAGTAATAAAAACAGAAATAACATCATGATCACTTTAAAGACGTTCTTCCACAACCATGTCGATTATAGATGTAGTGGGAAGTACACGATTATAGAAAAGCAAGTAGACCTTCTAAAGTTAAAGCAAATTGTAGTGCCTTGTAACATTACATAATATTACTAGCCACATGAATATTGATATTTTTAGGCAAATCGAAGGGCCTATGTGGCATCATTTTTATTTTTGTTTTTGTTTCTCTACAAATTAGTGAAATACCAAAAGGATCGATATTGAAGATAGCATTTGCACAAAACATCCAGTATTCCTTACTTTTGCTTTCACTCCCTTTTGAAAGTAACAAATCCTTGCTTCCAAAAGCTTTAAAGATTTTACAAACCATTTCAAAACACAAAAGTGTTCCATCATACATGTTGTTTATTCTAGTTCGTTTTTATTCTTGGGATTTTGAGAACAAAAACAAAAAAATGGAAGCAATACCAAAAGGGCCCAAAGTTATTGTTAATGCCAATGATGGATTCTTGTGGATTAACCTGGCAGTGGCCCTTAATATTTCTACAACTTTTATGTCAGCCATATACATACGCTTAGGGGACAATACCGTCACTGACCCTATTCTGCCAAGCTAGTAATTCAAAAACTGCTCTTTTTGGATTCTCCAAGGAAAGGGAAAGGCAAGAATAGGGTCTCTCCAGGCACAAACTATGATTTTAGGTTAGTAATTCCATAAATAACTCCATTATTAGCATATCAAAATTTAAAATTGACATTGTGATCTTTTTACAAAATGAGTGACTCGATCAAGTGGTATGTTAATGATAAAAAAGTACAATAAAATAGAAAAAAGTAAAAAAGTAAAAAGTTCAGTAAGTAAACTGTAATTAATTACTAAAGAATATTAATGCTAATTGATGTGTGTATGTATATGCCTTGTTAGTTGTCATGATTGCTCATAAGCCCAATTTGACTTCGGTCTATGCGACATTTTAAATCATATTTAACTTTCAGCATTCCTATTTAAGATACAAGATTTTCATAGTAGAAGATAACCAGGATGAAACGGGCTGTAGATAAGAACAGGATTATGTTATCCTAGAGGGCTAATTACAATTTTAAAAGAAAAAGAAAAAAAAAAAAAAAACTACTTAGATGTTGAGTCCTCTCAAAAAGTTTTCTTTTTAATTTACTAAATTGCATCCCATAATCAAAGACCAAAATGTATCTATCACAAAGATAATAAAGTATTTCTTACCTGCGGAAAAACCTCCTGCAGAGAATAAAAAACCGACTTGACCGTCATCGGAGCTCTTAATCTGCTAAAACATCAGTATAAGATCAAATTAAACGAAGCGTCACGCATCTATCTGTCAGGATTCCGGGCCCAAAGAAACTTAACAAGATTGAAAGAATTAACAATAAAAACACCAAAAAAAAGTCCAAAAACCCATTTTTCTCCCAAAATTCAAATTTAAAGGCAAACAAAAATCAAAGAAAGGAAACCAAAAGAACACGAAAAACTGATACGATGGAGATCAGACAAGAAACAATGCCAGGGACGGGGAAAGCAAGAAGGGCCCGACCTCAGCCAAGTACACGTATTGACGCGGAGTCAAGAGAGGAGAAGAGGAAGCGTGCAGGACGGAGTATGCGTGTTGAAATTTCGTGCAGCCCAACAGGTCCGAGTCTCCAATACTCCTACTCTCTAGGCTGGTGGTAAGCAAAGTTTGGGCCCTACCAGACCCTACCGGACTAATCAGCATTACCTGCCTCTCCTTGGTACCAAGCATACCTATTCACTACCTTCCGCTGCGACAAACAAGCAAGTAAATCATCACTGGCGCCATACTTGATCCGCCATTGTTATTGTTAACTATCGCCATCATCACTAATGGCCACACATATTGGCCATGACACTGGGCCCTCCGGAGCTTCATGTGCATTAATGGGTTGGCTTGAATTAGAATGGTAGTTATCATAGTAAATATGGCATAATCTGTGGTCACCCTCAAGATCTGGATGTCTGCGTCCAAAATCTCACGAGGTCTGAGGATTGGAACAAAACAACCAAGTCAGATTGGGTTATCCCCATATTTATAAGAACTCAAAAAGTTATTGGAGCAGGCGAGCCTGAATCCCATAAAGAGAAAAAAATCTCACGGCATATTTTTTTCTCCTGATAGGATTCGGGCCAATCCATTCTAACGATTGTTTGGATATTTATAAAGATAGATCTAGTATAATCTGACTTAGTTGGTTGTCTTAACCTAAACAGCCTTTAGTTGGAAAAAATAATCCATAGAAAAGTTTATGAGATTGTTGACATTACTATCTTTTTATTATTATTATTGTTATTGTTGTTATTTAAAATATAAAACGTACGATATCTATGTGCTGTTATTCTGAAGTCAAAAAAAATCAACTTAACTAGTACTCTTTCAAGATGATTTTGACTTAGTAGTGGAGATGGGAGGAGAAAAAGAAGGTTAAGGTGCAAACATGTCAAATTTAATACAAGAGTTACCAATATAACTATAGAGATAATGACCTTTATATGAATTCATTTTTTATATATACTTATTTTTAAAAAAAATGTATTGATCAATCTTTACCCAAATAAGAGAGGTACAAACTTGTCAAAATTAATATCAAAGTTAGCATTATAATCATAAAGGGAATGACCATTATGTGTACTCATTTTATATATACATCATGTATATTTATTTTAAAAAAATACATTGTCCAATCTACACCACCACCACCCCCGTTCAAAAAAAAGGAGACAATATGCATGTGTATGCAACCAAAATTTATAAAAATTATTTAGATATATCTCAAAGACTCGATTGGATCATATTGTTTTGGCTATTTGAGTAAGAGGCTAAGGGTTCAATTTTGATTGCAGTCACCTCCTAAAAGTTGGGTGGATGTACAAAAAGGTGGGCATTAGCCCCTCATAGTCTCAAAAAAATGATTTATATGATTTAGATTTATTTCATGAAAAGATGCAAAAATACATTCATTCCATGTGTCCCTTGCTGTATATGGAGGAAAAGCTAACTAAAAGGAAGGGACGTCAAAGTGGAAAAATTACAAAGGCACCCATTTAGGTTTGGGCAATCTATACTTGGACACCAAAAGTTTAAAAACCTATCAGTTAGATCCTAAAACTTCAAATTTTCTTGTAAAGTGGCCCAACTATCTATATAGATCTTAACATCATTAACAGAATGAGAAAAAAGATAAAAATATCCTCACTGCAGAAAGATTGTTCTTTGCTATTCATGTATATGCATAAATCTCAAAGCACTTCATTTTCTAGCATTCATCCATTTGTATAGATTTTAAAGCTCCACATCATTTGCCATTTATTCGTTAATACAAAATTTAAAGTACTCCGGCCTAAATCATCCATCTACATTCACTAATCTTAAAAGGCTTCATTCTTTATCATCCTTTTGCTTATACAGATCACAAAGTGCTTGCCTGCATAGATCTCAAAGTACTTCGTATATGATCTATTCACTCACACAGATCTCAAAATACTCAGCACTCTATCATCCATTTGCTCACATAAATCTTAAAACACTCTATCGTTTATCATCTATCTGCTTGCATAAATCTTAAAGCACAATATCTTCATTCATTTATTTGCTTGCACAAATATTAAAGCACTACATCCTCTATTATCTATCCGCTTGTATAGATCTCAAAGCACTTCGTCCTCTATCATGTATCTACTTGCACAAATCTTGAAGTATTCCATTCTCTATTATTCATTGGTCTGCATGGATTTCGAAGTGCTTTATCCTTTGTCATCCATCTGCTTGCATAAATCTTAAAGTAATTTATCCTCTATGATCATCCATTCATTTGCATATATCTCAAAGTACTCTATCCTCTATCATCCATCAATCTATATAGATCTTAAAGAATTCAATCCTTTATCATTTATTTGCCTATCTCAAAGTGCACCATCTAGTGTCATTCATTTGTCTTCATAGATCTTAAAGCACTCCATCTTTTATCATTTATTTGCCTTCAAAGATCTCAAAGCACTCCATTCCCTACCATTAATCCATTTGTATAGATCTTAAAGCATTATATCTTTTATCATCTATCCATTTGTATAGATCTCAAAGAACAAAGTCATTCATCTATGGGCACAAATCTCAAAGTACTACTTTTCTCTTCTTCCTTTCAATTCCTACCAAAACAAAAGCCCCTTGCCAAATTAGTGGGAAGGATAGTTATAGCATTTTATAAAAATTAACTACAAGGTGACCCTTAAATGATAACATTCCTAATGGAGATAGACGACTGGATTGTTTTGCAAGGATTTTAAAGTTTTGGGGTATGATTTACATATTTTAAATTTTTTATGGCTAAATATAAATGGCCCAAACCTAAAGGGGTGTCTCTTTAATTTTTTCTATCAAATTTATATAAGTTGAAAGTAATAATAGAATATATTTTTATATGAACTTGTCTTTTATATAAAATTATATTTATCTAGATGAATATGTATTTGCATGCATCCGAAATCCATTTAGATGTGATTTAGATCCATCAATATTGATTACACCTATTCCTTTGGACATTAATTGAGAATAAGGGTAAGCTATACAAGGTTATTTATTTCATACACTATGTAGCTCTCATTATGTATGCAAGTAAGCTCTATCTATCATATAGCAATAGCCAAGACAGAACTTGCATGCTATTAGTTAAAATGTTAAATTGCTATGCGAATTTTATCGAGCTAAAGAACTTTTGTAGAGGAAATGTGCATTCAAAAGTAATTTTTAATTAAAAATAAAAAATTATAGAGACACCCCTTCAAATTTGGACTAGAAATATTTAAATATTAATTTTTTAAAAATTTTAATTAGCCGCCAAATCTTAATGTTTATTGTAATATAGTCTAGTCATCTCTCTTCATTAATCATCACATGATAACAAAATATACTTATAGTTCCATAAATGCCCTTCACACTTTCAATCCAAATGATTATGAAAAATTAGAAAAGAATATAAGAAAGACAAAAAAAATCAAGGTGATCCTCATTGTTGGATCACCCATAAATTGCTTTAATATCTATGCAGATAGGTTGGATCACACATCAATTGATTTAAAATTCATGCATACAAGTTGAATCACCCATTGATTGGTCTTTTTCTCCTAGGGAAAGGCCCAAAGGCTATATTATGAAAATATATATCACATACATAAGTCCTTATGCTCAGTATTGCTCAAGATAACAAAAGACAACTAACGGCCAAAGATAATATAATGGGTACCAAACAGCAGATCACATTTTCTAAAGTTAATTATTGAATAAAACATGAGCCTAATCAGCTGTAAGATAACACTATATCAAGTTCCCATGTTGCCCATTGTAGTTGAAAATGAAGTGTAGATGTGGAAAGCATCAACCGTGTATCCATTTGTTGATTTGATAAGTGTCAGTAAATTCAGCAAGAAACTGAAGTTTAACTCTCCAGCAGTAGCAGCCCAATACCAAAGAGTGAAAAGAAAATATAAAATAGATATATGCTGAACACCTCCATCCTAAAGGTGATAACTCTGAGATGTACCAGGAAATAAAGAGGGACCATAAATATAGATATGATGCAATCTAAATATGTAGAGCTTAAATTATGATAAATTGAACAATTGATAGACCAGCTTGCCAGTTTTTTTTTGGTAATTGAAGCCAAAAGGCCTAATAATAAGATGGAACAATACAAAATACAAAACTTGGAAACCCTAGGACAAGTTTAGGAAAATAATAAATAGTAATATACTTTAGATAAAAGGTAGCTAAGAGAAATAAATACAGATAACTGCCAACATAAGGAAAACCATTCCACACTGCAGCACTATTGTTTAGAAGCAAAACAAACACTGACAGAGATATAAGACCAGAGTTGAAGAAGAATCCTATGCACAAACTCTCATAATAGTGTGGGATCCAGAGAGGATTAAAAGGTAAGTAGATATTCGGCACCTTGTACCATGCACTTCCAAACCAAATAACAGAACAATCCCAGCAATGGATAATATAGATAAATGGAGATTCCATCATTGCTAAAATAGAAGAATCAACCTCGTAACAGCTATCTGAAGACAGAATACTTAAGGACCTGCAAAATAGAGTGAAAGACCAGGTATCAGGCAGTGAGATATCCTCCTCCACAGACTCCCTCTTAGAGGATCCCTCTTCCATAATAAAGAAACATCAAGAACAAGCTTTGTAGGCAGAGATCAAGAATTTAATAAACTCAGAGCCGATATCACGACTAGCTTGTTAGTTTAGTGAGTAACATATGAGCATAACTGACAATCCATGTGGTTGAAGGATAACAAGAAACAATAAGAAAGCAGCTAGCAAAACAACAATTGTAATTGGGTACTGCTCCTAAATTATAACAAGTGCGGAGCACAAGAGGGTAAGCAAAATCAGCATAAAGGCCCCAATATTTGAGAACTAGAATAGTAATATGAACCTGGCACAAGACACTTGCACAAGACTCTAGTAGTATAATTGATCCTACACACATCTAGTAGACTTATATAAGTGAAGGAAGAGTAATCCATATGCCCAAAAGCTCCCTATATCTGGTACATAGTATAACTATTCAGTCTTGAAACCTCATTGTAGTTGTTGAAGTATAATGTAGTGCAAGGATCATAATCAGGCTATGAAAAATTGGAACATAAGGACAATTGAAACATGATGTGCCACTTGGAATTAGTTTGTGCCATTTGGAACTTATTACAGAAAGTGTTGGAAAAAATCTATTAAAACGATCAAAAATTGCTATTGTTGTTTAAATAATTCTAAGATAGTATTATAAAGAAAAACAAGGTAGTAAAAAAAAATACAAGATTGAAAAGACTTTGTCTGAATTGAGGTATGTAAAAACACTACTCTAAGAATACGATTCATCCTCTGCATGCGATTCTTCGGTGATCTCATCTCCAAGGCACAACAATCTGACTTAGTCCAATCCTTCTCTAATGAGCACGATCATTGGGAAGCTGACCCAAAAGACTTCCTTTAGATACCCATTAATAAAATAAAGTGAAAAAGAAAAAAGAACAAAGATGTGGTCTCTATCTCAAAAAGAAGAGTCTCAGACAAAGCACAAGAGGGAAGAGAAGAGAAAAGAAATAAATATTTTTTATTATTACCAAAATAATTAGATCTAGCACCTATTTATAGACTTTATCCGAATTACTAAGGAGGCACCATGGTTTCAAAGAAATATAATGTTTTAGAAATATCGTATTCCTTCGAAAACCAATATTCTCTTCTAAAGAGTCATCTCTCTTCAGAAAGAGCCGTTAATTTAAAAAAAGATTTAAAAATTTCAAATAATTAAGATTTAGGAGATAAGAAAAATTTAAATCCTTCCTTTTTTAAAATAAAACTCCAATAGAAAGAAGCTAATATTTCATCTAAGGAGGCTTCAAATTTAATAAGATAATCTAGACCACCTTGTAGCACTACCCCCATGACCAAAGATGTGATAAATTTTTTTGTGCCGTGGTCCAACAAATGATGAAGGCAGATATCACCTGCTTCATCCAGCCCATCATGAAGCTTCTAGCCATATGTTTACTGAGCTTTAAGAACATCTTAAGCTTACAATTTGTGTACAATATGGTCCTAAAGATGGAATAGCAAATTGCTGTAAAGTACTTCATTTTTTTCTCCTTCTGATGTATTGCGCATTCTTGCAATCAGCTATCATATTATCATATAGGTCAATGTATAAGGTGTCACTACAATAATAATTGAAATTGCCAACCAAAGCTGCTTTTAATAGATAATCAACAGTTTTGTTGGCTTCATGGTAGATATGCGACATCATGAATCCTATCAGTGCTGACTTCCATAGGTTTATGTTAGCTAAGGAGTTTGACTTTCCCTACATAAGGATGGTTTAGAAATCCATTCAGTAATAGTTGAGGAATCATCCTGAATCCAAATATTTTGTACTTGCAATTCAATAACAGCCACAAGCATGCCGAGCCATATGGCTATTAACTCAGCTTGGGGAACAAAAAGTAACTTAAAGGATTTGCCACCAACTCTAATGAGTCTACCATTATTATCTTGGATGATAAATGCAACAACTGAGTTGGTTTCATTTAGTACAACATTAAAATTTATTTTTAATACTCCAAAAAGGAAGGGCGCAGCCAAGCTATGGACACATTGCTATGATTAGTTTGAGATTAGGAAAACCACCCCCGTGCCTTGATGGAGATTTGTTCGAAGAGAGAATATATCCATGAATCTTTCTTACTAGCTGAATAGGAGGGATATAATTAATTTTGAAGATCATTTCATTCTGGGGCCCTAGATTACCTAGGAAATACAAGTAAACAAAGCTTTTCTTCTATTTTCTCGTCTGGAATATAAATATAAAATCAATCGAAGTTGGCAAGGATTAGGGAAGAACCTTTGTCCACCACTGTGTGATCCCAACAAGCTATATAATAAAGACATTGAGTAATCACATGTCTGGTATCCTTAGTTGTTAAATGACAGAGATCATGAATAATATTATCAATATTGACGATGCCCTGATTATATAATATTCTTTTAGTTGGTAGTTATTTTATAGTAACCTCCACCAAAATATTTTCATTCTCATGGGGGAACTTAATTTCCATATGCTTTTAAAAAGATAAGTATTTTAAAAAGATCAGTTTCATCAAAGTATACATGTTTTTGTATGTGAGCTGATGAAGCTTATTGGGTCCCTAACACATTTGATCAAATCAGTTCCCTTTAGCAATTGGAATGCTACATATCTAGTTCATCATTTCAGCAAATAACATTGACTGGAGTTTGTGAAAATTTGAATCATGATTTAGATCTATTAGGTACTGTATCTGGATATCTAGGTTACATTTATAGGCATTCAAGGGAATCGGCCACTCTGAAAGGGGGACATTAGATAACTAAGGGTCTTGAATCATATTAATATGATAACCCATGCCAATGTTCCATACAAAAGAAGGCTAAACAAGAGAACCGCATTCACAAATTTTTTTCTAAATTAGAGAGCACCTTCTTGGCTTATGATAATTATTTGAGTTGCCAAGAAAGTGATATTTAACATTGACTAGCTTTACCCATAAGGAGTTTGAATTGAGAATCACTTAGGCAACCAACTTATAAAGAAAGGCCTTATGCGTAGTATGAAGATCAACCATGCCAAAACCATCCTAATTCTTGGGAGAACACACCTGAATCCCATGAAAGTAAATAGATTTTCCTTTGATCTGAAGTATTTCCCAACAAGAAGGCTCTAAATTTCATTTTAAGCTTCAAAAGAACTGATGTGGCACTATGACTGAAACTAAACTGAAAATAGATATAGATAATAGTACATATTGGATGAGGGTTACTCTCCTCTTTAGGGAAAGAGTCTTTCACTTGCAAATCCCAAATCTAGCCATCATTTTTTTGATTAGAAAATTGAAATTAGAGAAAGCCAATTATTCACCAGATAACGGGGCACCTATATATTTTCAAGTACTTTCTTCTTCCGATATTGAAAACATCCTCTTGATCTGAGATTTAATTGTGCTTGAGGTTAAAGGGCTAGATTTGATAGTAGATTTACTCACATTGATTGCTTGGCCAAATGAGGAATAATATGCTTCAATGAGTGCAGAGAGGCATATGCTATTCTTGATTGTTCTCTAGTCATCAATAAATAATTATCTACAAAGAAGATATATAATAATAAAAGATTAGATCAAGAAGGTTTAAATGGTTTGAGCAACTAGTTTTGCACAACAAAATGCAAAAATCTAGAGAAAATTTTAGAAGAAATGATAAACAGATATAGAAAAAGAGGGTAGCCTTATTTAAGACCATGAGATGGGTTAAACCAAGCTGTAACAGCTTTATTAACCAGTAAGATACAAGCAAACTGGTACACTGCCTCGATCAGCTGAATGAATTTAGTGTGAAATCCAAATTGATCAAGGATCTTAAAAAAGAAGGACTAATAAATATGATCATACATTTTGTCCATGTTCAACTTGAGCATCATCAAACTCCTCGAGGTAGGGGCTTTGTCAAAGGAGCACATAAGTTCTTGGTTGAACAAGATTTGATCAGTGATATTTGGGCCATGAAGGCCCCTTATTCATGTGAGATAATACGGGGAAGAAATATAATCTATTCATAAAAATTTTAGCCATAATTTTATATATGAAGTTGTATAGACTAATTGGTCTAAAGTCTCAACTTTTTCATGGTTGCTAAATTTGGGAATTAAAGTGATATAATTTTTTTTAGCCATTTGATATTTTAGCAACTCTGAAGAAGTACTGGATAACTTGGATGACCTTAATTTTATAATATGCCAAAATTCTACAAAGAAAATAATTTGGGAAGCCATCAAGTCTTGGGGCTTCATTATGGTGTATACTCTGAATTGCTTCAATAATTTTAGCTTCCTCTACTTCTCTTTTTGGTGCTAAATTTTGATCATTAGAGACCTCCAAGAGCACCACGCAGACCTTAAGTTCTTGTAGAATTGGAACCTCAGACCACCTTTCCTAGAAGTGTTTAAAAAGGGCTTGAGTTATAAGAGATTGATCCTCTGCCACCTTACTATGACTAGTTTTGAGTCTAGTAATATGATTTTGCCTTCTTAGTATAGTAGATTTGTGAAAGAAATGCATATTTGCATCTCCCTCATTGAGCCAAGAAGATCTAGCCTTTTGTCTTTAAAGAATCTCTTGCATATAAAGATTTTTATGATAGGCTCTAATCAGAGCCATAAGGTGTATATGTCGCTGATCAATGAGCCCCTCAAAAAGAGCTTCTTATGATTGTAAAAAAATAGATTTCATCATTAAGTTGATGCCTCTTTTTAAAAGGATTGCTATATTTTTCTTCTATCATTTGATGGCTAATTTAGTGTTGTTAAGTAACTTTATTAGTTTAACTCCAGGAGAAATATTAACCCTCACAATGCCAAGCCTATTTGATTGCCTTATGGATCCATCACAAGATAATCAGAATTTTTCAAATCTAAAAGGTATGGATCTCTAGCAATGTCATCAGTAGCTGAGAGAATGATGGAACAGTGATTAGAGGCATATCTTGTTAGGTGGGTGACACCGACTTTCATAGATATATTAATCCAAATATTAGAGGTAAAACCGGATCAAACCTTTCCCATACATGAGTAAGGCCCAACCGGTTGTTGCACTAAGTGTATTTAGGTCCAAAGAGATCTAGATCTACAAAGCGAGTTTGCTGAAGGAAAGCTTGGAATTCCTATTGATTGGTTTGAGATCTATATAGGTAAGTTAAATCATCCATATGATGCTATGCAGGTAGATAAATCATCGTGTATGGTGCACTTTGAGATTTGCATAGTGGGGGATCTAATCCCTATTGATAGATACGAACAATAAATAGAGGAGGTGGGGATCAAAGGAGGATGGAGTTAGGGCAGTGAGATGTGGGTCCTTATCAACAATCGAAGCCCATCGATAGAGAAGAATTAGCTAGGAAGGAGGTGGGGATAGTGGGTAGGGTTGGGGATGGAGAATGTCAAAGGAGGTGAAAGAAAAATGCCCTACAAGTCAATCAAAATTTATATTTTGATGGACTTTCGTTGTAATCTTTCAGACTCATGTAATTGATATTTTATAACTAAAAGATATTTTTCATCATATGCTATATCTTACTTTTATAATGATTATGATGAACTCCATAAATTAGGATAATGGATTTAAGATTATGATGAGATCATACCTATGAGACTAAAATATTAAAAATTCTGATTTAGAATATTTCTAGTCATATAAGCATTGAGTAGGGGATCAATATTTCGAATAGACTAGCACTTCCTATGTATGCTCAATGGAGAGGGTGACTGATCTCATAAGCCACTTATGTGAGATACTAATACAAAGATGTGGGTGCTCATTAGAGAATGAGTTCACTGAATTAATTCGACTTAAGAAATAACTTATGAAATCTATTTATCCATTTAAAAGATATTTTCTTATAGTGGGAGTTGTGCATATAATCCTTTGACCTGAGACTACCATAGAATTTTGTATACATGAATCCATATTTTGGTTCATACTCATTCATGACTTAGTCATGTATAGAGTGATTTAGATATGATGGAATATGTATGAAGGTTGTGAGTAGGTCAACATGAAATCGATCACTCCTGCTAAGAGGAGATTGCATTCTACGTGCTCTGATCGATTGATGATTTGATCAAAATAGAATGAAAATTAGATAGAATTTTTAATATTTTATTAATCAAATCATCATTAAAGATAAAAAAAAATAAGAATATGATATTAGATTTGACATCATTCCATATCCAGAGTCATATTCAGGATGTAGGAAGATCGTAGGATCGAAATGCATGATAATTTTTCATTGAAGGATATTTTTGATATTACTATTAAAATTTTATAATTTTCAGATAGATATGATATATTGCTAGATATCAATCTTATCTTATAAATTTGATTGAATTAAAGAGTTTAATTCATTCATCAATTAGAAAGAGTTCTAATTGCTAAAATCATGTTAGCTCGATTAGATCTAAATCAGTTATATTAAATTCTAATCAAATCAGATCGACTTGCACTCAGACTCACTATAAGTTAGATGTGGAATCCAATGGGTCACACATAAAGAAAATTGATCAAGGGTCTGATTGGATTAAATCATATTTGCAAAATAGACATGCTAGCACATATTGCAAATCCTAGCTCCTTGTTTCAAATTAGGTTCAAAATTAATTTCAAAGTTGGCTAATTAAATTTAAATTAATTCAAACTAATTTTGGATTTGAGTTAGATCAGTCCTTGGCTACATGTACCAAAAATTTAAAGCCAAGAAATTAGGTGCCCACATGTCCAAAATTTTTCTTATGCGTGGGATTCAATTTTGTGCGCAAGACATGAGTTGGCATCCCATGAGATGGGATGCCCCTTCTTCGAGCTTATCCAATTGTTCCATGATAAAAAAAAATACTCAAAGATTTTTGAGTTAATTTTGAGTACAGAGGAGTCCTTCTGTGGCTTAATCACCTTCTGATTTAATTATAAAAATTGGTTGAACTTTGAAAGCTAGTCTAATCTATCCATGTGCCTAACCTAGAGTCCATCTTGTGAAGGACTCTAATCTATTTGTCACGCCACATTTTATCTCCAGATTTTTTTCATACAAACTCCTAGTTAGCACCTACAATTTGGTCCATTGGATGGGTAAAGTGCACTGATGTGTGGTGGAGAAAAATTATGCTATGTGAAGCTACATGATGCATCGAAGAATCATCAAAAAAAAATGTTCTGAAGAGTCTTTCGGTGCGAAGCATCTCTCAAATTTTTTTTCTGATGATTGTCATATGTCAAAAGCTTCCTGATGAGTGTGAAAAATTGGCTTGGGGTGTGAGATAATTTTAAGAGGTGCGAGATGGTGCGTAGAGAGGGCGCGAGATAGATCCATAGGCATCCCATCGCTAACTATCTAAAGGGGTTGCGTCAAGGATTTGATTCATTCAGATCTCTCGTTCCTATCTCTTCTTTCTTATATATTCTTCCTATTGTCCAATTAGTCTCTTCCTTCTCTTATTAGGATAAGTCCAAAAATAGTAAGGACAAGTCCAAAAATAGTAAGGACAAGAGCCTAGAAAGAGATACAAGGAAGACAAGGAGAGAAAAAAGGTAGGGATAGGAAGGTTAGGAGGAGAGGAAGAAGGTCTTGAGGTCTTACTATCCAAAAAAATTCTCAGAGTGAGAATTTTGGAGAAAAAATTATCTTAAAAAATTGGTGTCCTGATCATAGTCCTGTGTGGATCACCATTGGAGGGTGAACACTTGGACGCCTGATGGAGGTTCTGTCAAAATTTGGAATAAGCGTTTCAGGTATTCTTCTATAGCTTGAATTTTATTATGAATATATGTCATATGATTGTTAATCATCAAGGAGGTACTGGTTTATAGATTTAATATTTAAAATTATTTAAATTAAAATTTTAAAATCTGTTATGCTTTCGCTGTGCATGCCCACCATGAAACCCTATAGTGGTATCAAAGCCGACCTTATTTGGTTTAATCACATATACATAATGTTTATATGATGCATATTATGATTCATGCTATAAAATCAATTATACCATTAATTATGCTTTCATATGATGATATGAATTGATACATATATGATTCACCACTTCATCATCCTGACATAAGGTTGTCCTAGCATAGTGAGGTTATGCTGCAAGGTTAATGATGAAAGTCCATATGTTATACTTGCATATATAGAATATTTTAATGCTGATATATATTAGTATAAATTAATATTATGTAGTTAGAATATGCATGAGATCAAAGAAGCCCTCATTAAAAATTATATTAAGTGGTAGTGATTAGCAATAATGGGTTAACCAATTCTTGATCAATTGATCCATTGGTGTCTAGAAAAGTACTAAAGATGGTTCTTTAATTAATTTCGTAGTCTGATTTGATCAATTTATTGATGTCTAAAGAAAGCAACAGGGAGACCCCCACCTTACTTACCTGGCCAATTTGATTGAGTGATCTTGATATTGAAAAGTCTTAATGTTGAAAATACTACTAGGGGCCTTCCTTCATGCTAGGTTAATATTACATCATGAACTATGGCTAGCTTATTGTGTTACCACAAAACTTATCATAAAGATTGATATAACATAATCCTGGTGCATAAAAGATGCTTATGGTAATTTTGGATGTACTGCTTTGTTGTATTACCATAAGAGCAGTTCTATTCGAATTTTATCGTATTGAAATGAAGGATCTTACTTAATTAAAATATTATAGCTTGTTGTGTTACCATAAGACTAATAATATTTTAGAGATCAAGATATAATATTGAGAATTGTATGAGATACAATTGAAAATAGTTTTCTACCTATGAACTCATAACGGTTTGTTGTGTTAACACAAGATCATTATGAAGAATTAGGATCTCAATCCCACTAAGATAAATATGTAATATATTTCGTTCATCATAGTAGAGGATTATAATGTTCGATAAAATAATGAGAGGCACAATTAAATCTAAAGATCTTATTTAATTGTGTAAGTCAACATGAGTTGTTTGCTTATGTAATGTTCTCTATTTATTGTGGATTAAATTTTATAAATGACATCTTCATTATCATTATGAAGAATTTTAGATTCCAACAAGTTGATCGGTCCTAATTATGTAGACTGATTAAGAAATTTAAAAATCATACTCACTCAGGAGAAGCTCTCCTATATTCTTGATGTCTCCGAACCACAAAAAGTTGGGGATGCTGCCACTGAAGAGGAGGTATCCACATACAAGATGTAGAAAAATGATAATTTAACTGTTAAATACATCATACTGGCCTCTATGAGCAATGAATTGCAGAAACAGCATGAGAGCATGGATACTCAATCCATACTTCTCAATCTTAAAGAGTTGTATGGAGAACAGAGTAGGACTACTAGATATGAGATATCTAAGCAGTTATTCCGTGCTAGAATGACTGAGGAGTCATCCGTATAAGATTATGTCCTGAAGGTTATTGACCTAATCACTAGATTGGGTCCATTAGGTTTTATGATGGATAGAGAATTAAGTTAGAATTTGATCCTGCAATCTCTCTCCGAGTTATTCGCTCAGTTTGTCGTGAATTATCACATGAGCAAACTGAATACCTCCTTGTCCGAGCTATTGATCATGCTCAAGACAGCTGAGAGCCACATAAAGAAAGAAAAGGCTTCACTTTTTCTTGTAGGTAAAACTTCTAAGAAAAAGTTAGGCTTTAAGAGTTCAAAGAAAGCACTAAACCCTAAAGGTGGCAAGATGAAGAAGAAGGAGAAGAAAATCTCCGAATAAGGTACCTATTTTCACTGTGGCAAGGCAGGACATTGGAAAAAAAATTATAAGTTATATCTTGCAACTGTAAAGGCTGGTGCAAGTGATGCACCAAAAGGTATGTATAAGATACATACAATTTTGTCATTGAATTCTTCCAATTCAAAATTTTGAATATTGAATACCGCCTGTGGTTCTCATATAGTAAGTCATTGCAGGGGCTGCAGAATATTAGAGTGCCGAAGAAGGGTGACTTTGAGCTTTACGGTGCTGGAGGAGACTCCATCCAAGCAGAGGCTGTAGGGATATATATGTTAGAGTTACCTTGTGAAAAGATCTTAAAGCTAGAAAACTATTATTATATGCTTAAGATCATTAGAAATATTATTTCTGTACTATTGCAATTGCAATGAGGTTATGAAATTAATAGAAAGAGCAATAGTTGCTTAATTTCTTTTTCTAATAAAATTCTTTGTCATAGCGTTATTAATAATGATCTTCTGATTCTATTTAATGACAATATTTTTTATATTGATGAAAGCAAAAGGCAAAAGAGAGAAGAGATAAATAATACTTTACTTTGGCATTGTCGACTTGGTCATATAAGTGAGACAAGGATTAACAAATTATACAAAGAAGAGTCCTTTGATCCTTATGATTATAAATCATTAGAAACTTGTGAATCTTGTCTTATGAGAAAAATGATCAAGACTCCATTTAGTAGAAATGAAAAAAGGACAAGTGAGTTATTAGGACTTGTATATACTGATGTATGTGGTCCTATGATAATAGAAGCTGGAGGAGGATATTCTTATTTTATAACATTCACTGATGATTTATCTAGGTTTAGATGTGTAGCTTATAAAACACAAATTCGAAGTCTTTGATAAATTTAAAGAGTATCAAAATATGATCGAGAAGCAAATCAAAAAAAATATTAAAATCCTTCGATCTGATTGGAGAGGAGAATATTTATCCAATGAGTTTCTAGATCATCTTAAAGATAATAAAATTTTCTCAAAGTGGACCCCTCTTTATACACCACAGCTAAATGGTGTAGCGGAAAGAAAAAATCGTACTTTATTAGATATGGTGCGGTCCATGATATGCCTTTCAGACTTACCTATTTCTTTCTGGGGATATACCTTAGAAACTGCGGTCTATATCCTGAACAGAGTACCTTCAAAATCTGTACCAAGTACTCCATATAAGATATGGAGAGGAAAGAAGCCTAATCTTAAGTATCTTAAGATATGAGGCTGTCCAGCTTATGTTAAAAAAAATTTTGGACATAAGCTGAGTGCTAGGACAGATAAATACTTGTTTGTAGGTTATTCTAAAGAGAGTATAGGATACCTCTTTTAGTATCCTACTGAATAAAAGATGCTTGTCAGTAAATATACTACTTTTATGAAAAAAGAATTTATCCTAGAAAGAGACAGTGGGAAGAAAATTGAACTTGAAGAAGTTCAAGACCTACAAGTGCAAGCACAAGAAGATCCTCAATCAGAAATACTTATTAATAAAGTACAACCACAAAATATACCTCCTCTCTGAAGGTCGGATAGAGTGCAAAATGTATCTCTAAGGTATGGGTTCATTGTTGAGAATAATGAAGCCCACATCATTGAAAATGATGAACTTTGACCTATATAGAAGCCATTATGAGTAGGGACTCAGACAAATAGCTAGAGGCTATGAAATCTGAAATGGACTTCATATACTCTAACCAAGTATAGACTTTGGTTAATGTACTAGAAGGTGTGACCCTTATTGAATGCAAATGGGTCTATAAGAAAAAGATTGGAGCAGATGGCCAAGTTAAAATCTATAAAGTCAGATTGGTGGCTAAAAGTTTCAGACAAAAACAGGATATAGATTATAATGAAAAATTTTCACCTGTTGCGATGTTCAAATCTATACGGATTATTGTTGCAATAGCAACATACCATGTTATGAAATTTGGCAAATAGATATAAAGACCGCCTTCCTTAATGGTTATCTTGAGGAAAAGATTTACATGTCTCAATCAGAAGGATTTGTCTCAAAAGAGAGAATAAATCAAGTATGCAAGCTTAAGAAATCCATTTATCGATTAAAACAGGCCTTGAGGAGTTGGAACATTCGCTTTGATGTTACAATCAAAGAGTTTGGCTTTATCAAAAATATGGACGAATCTTGTATATGAAGCGAAAATTCAGTACAGGGGCAAAATGGTAATTTTAAAATTTTTTTAAAGTTACTATTTTATAGCAGAATTATTAATTAATCTCATTAATTAATACTAATTAACCCTACACTAGGATCTAAATATGATACAACAACAGGCATTTAAATTTGAAATTCAAATTTGAAACAGTAAACTTTTTACTGTACTGTGTTCAGAACACATCACCTTTTACGGATAGTCGATCACCGCAATCTGATCATCGTCGGAGGGCTCTAATCGTCACATCGCAGCCACACTAATGTCTGGCCTCCACAGATCATCCACACGAAGCTCCCGTCTGATCGGCTCCTCACGAATGCTAGTTCGTGATTTCACCCTTTTGATGGCTGATGTTGATCGAACTCCTTCGATCGATGTGTGCCGACTCTTCGGATGCTTCGAATCATCTGCACGATTGGTTGAGAGGTTGATGGATCTCTTCCTAAAATTTGGTGGACTCACGACACTCGTGGCACACCAATCTCACATCCCGAACCCTAGGTAGAAACCCTAGGGTACACACCAAAAAAAAACCCTACGCCCAATTCTCTCTCCTTTTTCTCTCCTCTCGGTAAATTTTGAACACTTCAAAATTTTTTCAGAACCTCCCCACGCCCCTTATCTCTTTCTTCTTTTTTTTTGCCCATGCCCCCTCCCTTTCTCATTTTATAAAACATCGCAAGAGATGTTGAAAGCGTGTGAGTGGATAAGAAGAGGTGGTTGCTCACTAGACTTCAAATCAAATTTGAATTCAAGTGCCAACCAATCTTATCCTCATCCATTTGTGCGAGAAAGAAGAGATGGCGTGGCCTTTTTTTTTTCTTTTTTGTGCGTGGAGACTTTCACGAGAAACCATTTCTCATGTGGAATATGGGGCGCACAAAAGAGAATAAGCTGGCGCATGGTTATTTGGTTATCCATTCAAATTCAAAACCCCTTTGAATTTGGATGGGTAACAACCAAGTTAATCCAAATAATTGGCGCACAGAAATATGGACGTGAGAGAGCTTTGCGTGGGAGAAAATTCACGAGAAAATTTTTTCTCGTGAATTCAAATGGGCGCAAGGAAGTTGGATGGTGCAGGAAATTTAAAACAAGGTGGTTTGATTCAAATTGAGCCAACCTAATTAAAATAGGTTAAGCACAATTAGACCAGATTAAACCCAACATAATTAGGCTTAATTAGGCTCAATAAAATCCTAATCAAATCAGAAATTAACGAAACCTAACCCCTGATCAAATCAGAGACTAAACCACCTTAGCGATTAGATCAACACTTAACCTAATCGGGTCAATCCAAACTGAATCCAATTCAATTGGACTTGATCTAAAAATAATTACTCAATCAAATTGAGTTAATTAGCGATCAAATCACTAATTAAACCTCTCATAAATATTGAGTCCAAATTCGATTGGCAATTAGGCATCAGAGACCATCGATATGAAACCCTGATCAAAGAGTTCAAATTTCAAATTCAAAATTTGAAATTCAAAATTTTGACCCTGGTACCCAAAATGTGTGAAACTCATGATCAGAGAATTTTAATTCTCAATCATAAAGTCTCAGACACATAAGACTCATAATCAGCCACCAGATCAGAAAGGAACCTCTAATGTGTGTGACCCCGCAGGTTCGAACCTAAGCATGTAGCACAGAAACCAATTCCTGTACTAATCGAAGTGACCATCTAGTAATGGTACCCGACGACCAGATAGGTCGAATAGTCACAATCGCAACATTCAAAACCTACGTGAATATGGTTACCGTATAATTCATCCCTTTTGACCCCTGTGTTTAGGATGACTCAGGGTTAAACTATCAACCCTGATGAGATCATCCGAATCGTGCTCAACTCAATTAGTCCTGTGACTCCTCACTAGGACTACCTTGATCAAGGTTTTGCTAAATTAAAACATGACTGTACACAACTCATAAACTGGAGTGGTCAATCCCATCTTGACACACGCACCGACAAGTAAAGTACTTGACTACACCCAGCAGCCTTCCGTCACTGAATTAGAAATTCAGGTAGTCCAGTGCCTAAGTGCAGTGAGTTGCTTGCAAGTCACCGTGGCGGTCTCAGATCGGAGGGACATTTATACCCATATCCCATCAGAGTAAATCTTGACAGCATAAATAGCTCCGGAGTCGGGCACGTTCAGTGCAGATGTACCATTATATCTCACCTGTATGCCATACCAGTGTCTCCACACTCCTTGGTTATGAGGACAACCAACCCATATGGCACATAACGACCTATGCTCGATAAATGTTGTCGTCTTTGGTAACAACGTATCATTTGATCGCGAACAGGTTTAAGAACTAAGCGACAAATCCTCCTTTGTCGAGTCTAAACAGTCCTAAGGACTTCACCACAACACAGGAGTTCAGTAACATATGTCGATTTTTTCACCTATCGAACTTCGTCAAGTTTGACCTTAGAGGCAACAGTTCCTTCACTAAGGAACTTCTTTTCTAAAAAGATTGCCTTAAGGCTGACAAACACCTTTTGCTCATCAGCAAGGTAGAAATAATACCCTTTGGTTTCTTTTGGGTACCCTATAAAATTACACTTGTCAGACCTAGGTCCAAGCTTATCTGTAATTAAACGTTTAACATAAGCCGAATACCCCCAAACCCTAAGGTGCGAGAGTACTGGCTTACATCCTATCTATATCTCATATGGCGTTTTGGCTACAGACTTACTCGAAACTCTATTTAGAAGGTAATAAGCCGATTCGAGCACATATCCCTAGAGAGAGATCGGCAGACCAGCAAACCCCATTATAGATCGAACCATATCTAATAAGGTCCGATTCCTTCTTTCAGACACACCATTATGCTGTGGTGTTCCAGGAGGAGTCCACTGAGAGAGAATCCCATTCTCCCCTAGATACGTCAGAAACTCATTGGAAAGGTATTCACCTCTTCGATCAGATCGAAGAATTTTAATACACTTCTCAATTTATTTTTCTACCTCCTTTCGGAATAGTTTGAACATTTCAAACGACTCTGACTTATGCTTCATTAAGTAGACATACCTGAAGCAAAAATTTAGTGCAGGGGCAAAATGATAATTTTAAAACTTTTTCAAAATTATTATTTTACAATGAAATTATTAATTAATCTCATTAATTAATACTAATTAACCCTACACTAGGATCTAAATATGATACAACAGCATGCATTTAAATTTGAAATTCAAATTTGAATCAGTAAACATTTTACAGTGCTGTGTTTAGAACACATCACCTTTTGCAGGTAGTCGATCACCGCAATCTGATCACCGTCGGGGGGCTCTGATCGTCACATCACAGCCACACAAATGTCTGGCCTCTGTGGATCGTCCACACGAAGCTCCCGTCTGATCAGCTCCTCACGAATGCTAGTTCGTGATTTCATCCTTTTGATGGCAGATGTTGATCGAACTCCTTCGATCGATGTGTGCCGATTTCTCGGATACTTCGGATTATTTGCACAGTTGCTTGAGAGGCTGATGGATCTCTCTCTAAAATTTGGTGGACTCATGACACTCGTGGCACACCAATCTCACTTCCCGAACCCTAGGTAGAAACCCTAGGGTACACACCAAAAACCCTGCACCCAATTTTTTCTCTTTTCTTTCTTTTTCTCTCGGAAGGTTTTGGACCTTCACCTTACGCAGAAACCTTCCTCACACCCCAAAGTTTCTCTCCTAAAATTTCTACGCACGTCCCACCTTTCTCCTCTTTTTAAAATAACATCGAACGTGTCTTATCCGCGTGAGATGATAAAGACAAGAGGTTACACATTTGAATTCAAATCAAATTTGAATTCAAACGAAAACCAACTTATCCCTATTCTTTTGGGCGTGAGAAGAGAAGGGGCGTGGCTCTTTGTGCGTGGAAAATGTTTCACGAGAAACCTTTTCTCGTGTAAGTAATGTGGCGCACAAAATGGATAAGGATGAAAGGGCAAGTGATAAGTTATCCATTCAAATTCAAACATGCTTTGAATTTGAATGGCTAACTAATTATTTTATCCATCCATATGGCGCACAAATGAGAGCGTGGGGAAGGGTTTTGTGTGAGAAAAATTTCATGAGAAATTTCTTCTCGTGAATTCAAATGGGTGCAAGGAAGTTGGGTGTCGCAGGGAATTTAAAACAAGGTGGTTTGATTCAAATTGAGCCAACCTAGTTTAAAATAGGTTAAGCACAATTAGACCAGATTAAACCCAACATAATTAGGCTTAAATAGGCTCAATAAAATCTTAATTAAATCAAAAATTAACTAAACATAACCCCTGATCAAATCAGGGACTAAACCACCTTAGCGATTAGGTCAATATTTAACCTAATCGGGTCAATCCAAACTGAATCCAATTCAATTTGGACTTGATCCAAAAATAATTACTCAATCAAATTGAGTTAATTAGTGATTAAATCACTAATTAAATCTCTCATAAATATTGAGTCCAAATCCGATGGGCAATCAGGCATCAGAGACCATCGATATGAAATCCTGATCAAAGAGTTCAAATTTCAAATTCAAAATTTGAAATTCAAAATTTTGACCCCAGTACCCAAAATGTGTGGAACTCATGATTAGAGAATCTTAATTCTCAATCATAGAGTCCCAGATAGATAAGACTCATAATCAGCCATCAGATCAGAAAGGAACCTCTAATGTGTGTGACCCCGCAGGTTCGAACCTAAACCGGTAGCACAGGAACCAATTCCTGTACTAATCGAAGTGACCATCTAGCAATGGTACCCGACGATCGGATAGATCGAATAATCGCAATCGCAACATTCAGAACCTATGTGAATATGGTTACCGTATAATTCATCCCTTTTGACCCCTGTGTTTAGGATGACTCAGGGTTAAACTGTCAACCCTGATGATATCATCCGAATCATGCTCAACTCAATTAGTCCTGTGACTCCTCACTAGGACTACCCTGGCCAAGGTTTTGCTAAATTGAAACACGACTGTACACAGCTCCTAAACTGGAGTGGTCAATCCCATCTTGACACACGCACCGACAAGTCAAGTACTTGACTACACCCAGCAACCTTCCATCACTGAATTAGAAATTCAGGTAGTCCAGTGCCTAAGTGCAGTGAGTTGCTTGCAAGTCACCGTGGCGGTCTCAGGTCGGAGGGACATTTATACCCATATCCCATCGGAGCAAATCTTGACAGCAGAAATAGCTCCGGAGTTGGTCACGTTCAGTGCAGATGTACCATTACATCTCACCTGTATGCCATACCAGTGTCTCCACACTCTTTGGTTATGAGGACAACCAACCCATATGGCACACAATGACTTATGCTCGATAAATGTTGTCGTCCTTGGTAACAACGTATCATTTGGTCGCGAACATGTTTAAGGACTAAGCGACAAATCCTCCTTTGTCGAGTCTAAATAGTCCTAAGGACTTCACCACAACACAGGAGTTCATTAGAAGATGAAACATTTGTGATGAAAAAATATCAAAAATAACTTTTATTTATTTATAATTCATGTACTAATACAAAAAGAAGCACAACCGTCAACAGACTGACGATTGGCTTTGGGACACTATTCCCAACAATACCCATACCTCGATAGGTCGTCTGTGAAGGTTATGAAGTAGAAATATCCATCTCTTGCACTTGAGCTCATAGGTCCACATACATCAGAATATACCAGATCTAAGAGTTCACTGGCTCGCTCACCTTTTCCAGTAAAAGATGACTTGATCATCTTTTCAAGAAGACAAGACTCACAGGTTGGAAGTGATTCACAATCACCAAGTTCAAGAATTCCTTCTTGAGCCAACCTGTTTATCATGTTCTTATTGATATGACCTAGCCTACAATACCAAAGGTAGACTTCTGATACATTATTTATTCTAGGGCGTTTACTGAAGTTTTGAACTATATTAACAGGCTGTGATAGTAAGTAAATTCTATTATTTAATTGTCCAACAAACATTGTAACATCATTCAAAATGATATTGCAAATATTTTTTTTTTATTAAAAAATCATAACCGTACATGGCCAAAGGCCTACAGAAATAATATTTAATAAAAAGCTTGGACAATAGTGACATTCACTCAGAATTACATTACGAGAATTGATTACAAGACTCATGATTCCTAAAGCTAGAACTGGAACTTTGCTTCCATCTCCAACGTTCAGGAACCTCTCGCCTTCATCAAATCTCCTACTGACCTGCAGACCCTGCATCGAATTACAAATATGATAAGGGTTTCCAGTATCTAATACCCAGGCAGTAGTATCACAAATGGAAAAGTTGCAAGGAGTTATCATATAATTACCTTGCTTCTTCTTCGGCCTGTTAGGGTCCAGGGAGGCCATGTATTGAGGACAGTTCCTCTTCCAATGCCCCTGCTTCTTGCAAAAGAAGCACTCCGCATGGCTCTGATCGGGCTTGCGCTTCTTGGTCTGACCCTGTGCAACCGTCCCAGCATGAGGCTGCACCTTCTTGTTCTTCTTCTTTTTGTTCTTCTTCCCCTTCCCAAAGGGTCGACGACAAGAAGAAGACCCTCCCACTACATTCACCGACTCCTTATGGAGCTGGTGATCCTTCTCAAAGTTCTGCAGCAACCCCAATAACCCGTGGTAGTTTACTGCAGGCTTTGTCATTCAAAAATGAATAAGGAATGGGAGGAAGGACTTGGGCAAGGAATTAAGGATCGCATCCTTACCGAGCTGCTCGTGCAGAGGAAAACCCAATTTACTTAGGCGCTCAATCATCTCGATCATGTATAGTACATGATCAGTGATTGAGGCCCCATCCCTCATCCGAGCATTGAAAATGGTACAACTAGTTTTGTGCCTTTCAACATCGTCAGGCGTGCCAAAGGAGTCGTTCAACATTTGAAGCATCTCCTGCAGTTGGATGTTCTCAAACCTGCGGTTGAACTCGTCATTCATTGCTGCCAGCATAATACATCGGACGGTATTGCGGTCATTGAGCCACTTCTGGTAAGTATCTCTGATCGCCTTACTAGCATTCGGAGCTGGCTCCTCAGGTGCTGGATCCGTTACTACATAAAGGATCCGCTCATGCTCAAGGATGATTTTCAATTTTCGATACCAGCTATCGAAATTAGGTCCCACGAGCTTGTCATTATCTAATAATGACCGGAGCGACAGGGTAGTGGCCATAGCTGTATAAAGAAAAACTAGACCTCTATTAGTACATAAATTAATACTAAAGATTTGAACTTTAGTCTAAAGTTTTTTCCAATATTTTTACGAACTGGTAGCCTCAACCTCCAATTCGAGGAATTACTTTAATTCCTTAATGGGTACTAGAATCCACACAGACTACACATGAGCCCAACTTTGGTTGGTCAACCCATGTGCATCTATAGGTAGGTTCTTAACCAGTTGTTTCTCTAAACAACTTCTAGTAATTGATTTTGCCCTAGAACCTAATCAGTAGGCTTTGGCCTCCACTGAAAAGATCTGGTTAGGTCCAACCATTAACATGACTTAATTTGATGAATCAGATCAATAAATGATCAGGCCCGACTTTGGCCGGCCAACCTAACCACCATCAGAAAGACTCAACCAAATTATCATATTATGAATGATAATTCCATTAGCCAATGAGCACCAGGCCTTTGGGCCTCCAATGATCATTGAACTAATGGACTCATTATCACTCACTTAATGGGAGGCATTGACTTAGTTATCATTATGACTTAATCATTTTAGCATCCTAATAATTTTTGAGGATTTTATTAAAGGATAGTAGAGAAGAAATCATCCAGCCAATTTCAATCCTCTCACTGACTTCACCAAGTCAGATTAAAAAGGATTTAATTAAAGCTGGCATTAGGAGAACCTAAATCAGTCACACTGATTTATCTAATGACATGGGTGAGCTCTAATCACCAAGTGATCTAATCAAAATCTAACTTACCAGATTGGCCAGGTAAGTGAGATCAGTGGTGGGGATTTGCTATTAACTCGTCAATGATCGAATCAATGTGAGTAGCTCCCGCTTAAGAACCACTGGTCAAAACTGCCGAACTTACCTTAGACACCAATCGGTTCATTAGTTTTAATTTTGATCAACTTAGTAAATAGGGCTCCACCGCGTAGCCATGAATTAAGTCCATCTTGGTCTAGTTAAAGACATGGACCCATTCAACTATAACTATTGAAGTTGAGTCTAGAGTATCCTTGACCAAATCTAATTCAACTTTTGATTAGATTTGACCAATTACTCCATTTAGTCCATGTTTTAAGCTAACCTTAGGTCTAACCCAATTATGGACCTAATTCATCTAACCCATTGACCCACAAGTTTATGCAATTATCTTAGGTCTTAATTCACAATTCTAGACCTACTAGACAACACTTAATTCTTTTAATTAAGTATTTGGGCTGATGGGTCAGGGTTTGGTATTTTGAAAATAATTTTCAAATTTTGAAAGATTTTATTTTCTGTTCACCAAATGTGTTGACTCATTTCACAAATGGGTCAGCACATTTCATAAACAGCAATCCTATTGCTCATTTCATAACAGAAAATAACTCAAAATAAATCATAATTTTTTTTTTAGATCCAATCTAACACATTTATGATAAATTTTATAATTAAGTCCTTTCGCTGCTTCATTGGCATGGGATATAATTGCATCGACACCCCTACCACCGTAGGAGACCCCATCGAATGGGAATAGAGGGCCTTTAAACCCTACTTTTTTCTATGACCGGATGGCCATGGCAACCAACCCAATTAGATTACTTGCTACTTGGATCAAGTATATCTAAATATATCAATTTTAAAATTTAAATTTTAAATTTTAAATTTTAAATTTCAAATTTCAAATTTGAGATTTCAACCAAATTTCAAATTTCGAATTTTCAATCTTTGAATTTTAAATTTTGAATTTTGAATTTCAAATTTCAAATTTTGAATTTTGAATTTTGAATTTTAAATTTTAATCAAATTTCAAATTTCGAATTTCCAATCTTTGAATTTTAAATTTTGAATTTTGAATTTCAAATTTTAAATTTCGAATTTCAAATTTTAAATTTTAAATTTTAAATAAATTTTAAATTTCAAATTTTAAATTTTAAATTTAAACTTATAGATTACACCTTAATCTATGCATGCGTATGTATATCATATTCTAGAACCATGCTCTGATACCATTTGAAGCGAAAATTCAGTGCAGGGGCAAAATGGTAATTTTAAAACTTTTTCAAAATTACTATTTTACAGTAAAATTATTGATTAATTTTATTAATTAATACTAATTAACCCTACACTAAGATCTAAATATGATACAACAGCATGCATTTAAATTTAAAATTCAAATTTGAAACAGTAAACTTTTTACTGTACTGTGTTCAGAACACATCACCTTTTGCGGGTAGTCGATCACCGTAATCTGATCACCATCGGGGGCTTTGATCATCACATCACAGCTGCACTAGTGTCTGGTATCTGTGGATCATCCATACGAAGCTTCCGTCTGATCGGCTCCTCACGAATGCTAGTTCGTGATTTCACCCTTTTGATGGCTGATGTTGATCGAACTCCTTCGATCGATATGTGCTGACTCTTTGAATGCTCTAGATTATCTGCACGGTTGGTTGAGAGGCTGATGGATCTCTCTCTGAAATTTGGTTGACTCACGACACTCATGGCACACAAATCTCATTTCCCGAACCCTAGGTAGAAACCTTAGGGTACACACCAAAAACCCTGCGCTCAATTTTCCTTCTTTTCTTTCCTTTTCTCTCGAAAGGTTTTGGACCTTCACCTTACGTACAAGGCTTCCTCACGCCCCATTTTATTTCTCAAAATTTTTCTACACACGCCCCAGCTCCCTATCTCTTTTAAAACAGTTTAAAACGTGTCTTATCCGCGTGAGAGGATAAAGACAAGTGGTTACACATTTGAATTCAAATCAAATTTGAATTCAAACTAAAACCAACTCATCCCTATCCACTTATGGCGTGAGAAGAGGAGGGCGTGGACTCTTTGTGTGTGGAAAAGTTTCTCGAGAAACTTTTTTTCGTGTGAATTATGTGGCGCACAAGATGGATAAGTTTGAAGGCAAAAGAGATAAGTTATCCATTCAAATTCAAACACGCTTTGAATTTGAATGGTTAACTAATCAGCTTTATCCATCCATATGGTGCACAAAAGTGGACGTGAGAAGGGCTTTGCGTGAGAAAAAATTTATGAGAAGTTTCTTCTCGTGAATTCAAATGGGCACAGAGATTTAAGGTGGTGCAGGGATTCAAATTCGAATGGTGGTTTGATCTTAATTGAACCAACCTAATCAAAATAGGTTAAGCACAATTAGACTAAATTAAACCCAATTTAATTAGGCTTAATTAGGCTCAATAAAATCCTAATCCAATCAAAAATTGACTAAGCCCAACCCCTGATCAAATCAGGGACCAAACCATCTCGACGATTAGGTCAACTCTTAACCTAATCGGGTCAAACGCAACTGAATCCAATTCAATTGGACTTGATCCAAAAATAATTACTCAATCAAATTGAGTTAATTAGCGATCAAATCACTAATTAAAATCTCTCATAATTATTGAGTCCAAATCCGATGGGCTATCGGATATCAAAGTCCATCAATATGAAACCTTGATCGAAGAGTTCAAATTTCAAATTCAAAATTTGAAATTCAAAATTTTGACCCCGGTACCCAAAATGTATAGAACTCATGATCAGAGAATCCTAATTCTCAATCATAGAGTCCCAAACATATAAGACTCATAATCAGCCATCAGATCAGAAAGGAACCTCTAATGTGTGTGACCCCGCAGGTTCGAACCTAAGCCGGTAGCACAGGAACCAATTCCTGTAATAATCGAAGTGACCATCTAGCAATGGTACCCAACAATCGGATAGATCGAATAGTCATAATCGCAACATTCAGAACCAACGTGAATATGGTTACCGTATAATTCATCCCTTTTGACTCCTGTGTTTAGGACGACTCAGGGTTAAACTGTCAACCCTGATGAGATCATCCGGATCGTGCTCAACTCAATTAGTCCTGTGACTCCTCACTAGGACTACCCTGGCTAAGATTTTACTAAATTGAAATACGACTGTACACAGCTCCTAAACTGGAGTGGTCAATCTCATCTTGACACATGCACCGACAAGTCAAGTACTTGACTACACCCAGCAGCCTTCCATCACTGAATTAGAAATTCAGGTAGTCCAGTGCCTAAGTGCAGTGAGTTGCTTGCAAGTCACAGTGGCGATCTCAGGTCGGAGGGACATTTATACCCATATCCCATCGGAGCAAATCTTGACAGCAGAAATAGCTCTGGAGTCGATCACGTTCAGTGCAGATGTACCATTACATCTCACCTGTATGCCATACCAGTGTCTCCACACTCCTTGGTTTTGAGGACAACCAACCCATATGGCACACAACGACCTATGCTCGATAAACGTTGTCGTCCTTGGTAATAACGTATCATTTAGTCGCGAACAGGTTTAAGGACTAAGCGACAAATCCTCCTTTGTCGAGTCTAAATAGTCCTAAGGACTTCACCACAACACAGGAGTTCATTAGAAGATGAAACATTTGTGATAAAAAAATACGAAAATAATTTTTATTTATTTATAATTCATGTACTAATACAAAAGGAGCACAACCGTCAACAGGCTGACAATTGGCTTTGGGACACTATTCCCAATAATGACATGGGTTAGCTCTAATCACCAAGTGATCTAATCAAAATCTAACTTACCAGATTGGCCAGGTAAGTGAGATTAGTGGTGGAAATTTGCCATTAACTCGTCAATGATCGAATCAATGCGAGTAGCTCCCGCTTAAGAACCACTGATCAAAACTGCCGAACTTACCTTAGACACCAACCGGTTCATTAGTTTTAATTTTGATCAACTTGATAAATAGAGCTCCACCGCGTAGCCATGAATTAAGTCCATCTTGGTCTAGTTAAAGACATGGACCCATTCAACTACAACTATTGAAGTTGAGTCTAGAGTATCCTTGACCTAATCTAATTCAATTTTTGATTAGATTTGACCAATTACTCCATTTAGTCCATTTTTTAAGCTAACCTTAGGTCTAACCCAATTATGGACCTAATTCATCTAACTCATTGACCCACAAGTTTATGCAATTATCTTAGGTCTTAATTCACAATTCTAGACCTACTAGACAACACTTAATTCTTTTAATTAAGTACTTGGACTGATGGATCAGAGTTTGGCATTTTGAAAATAATTTTTAAATTTTGAAAGATTTTATTTTCTATTCACCAAATGTGTTGACTCATTCCACAAACGGATCAGCACATTTCATAAACAGCAATCCTATTGCTCATTTCATAATAGAAAATAACTCAAAATAAATCATAAATTTTCTTTTAGATCTAATCTAACATATTCATGATAAATTTTATAATTAAGTCCTTTCACTGCTTCATCGGCATGAGATATAATTGTATCGGCACCCCTACCACCATAGGAGACCCCATCGAATGGGAAGAGAGGGCCTTTAAACTTTATTTTTCTCCTATGACCGGACGGTCATGGCAACCAACCCAATTAGATTACTTGCTACTTGGATCAAGTATATCTAAATATACTAATTTTAAAATTTAAAATTTAAATTTTAAATTTCAAATTTCAAATTTCAAATTTGAGATTTCAAACAAAATTTTCGAATTTTGAATTTTCAATCTTTGAATTTTAAATTTTGAATTTTGAATTTAAAATTTAAAATTTCAAATTTCAAATTTAAACTTATAGATTACATCTTAATCTACGCATGCACATGTATATCATATTCTAAAACCATGCTCTGATACCATTTGAAGCGAAAATTCAGTGCAGGGGCAAAATGGTAATTTTAAAACTTTTTCAAAATGACTATTTTACAGTGGAATTATTAATTAATCTCATTAATTAATACTAATTAACTCTACACTAGGATCTAAATATGATACAAAAGCATGCATTTAAATTTGAAATTTAAATTTGAAACAGTAAACTTTTTACTGTACTGTGTTCAGAACACATCACCTTTTGTGGGTAGTCGATCATCGCAATCTGATCACCGTCAGAGGGCTCTGATCGTCACGTCGCAGCCACACTAGTGTCTGGCCTCTGCGGATCATCCACACGAAGCTCCCATCTGATCGGCTCCTCACGAATGCGAGTTCGTGATTTCACCCTTTTGATGGCTGATGTTGATCGAACTCCTTCAATCGATGTGTGCTGACTCTTCGGATGCTCCGGATCGTCTGCACGATTAGTTGAGAGGCTGATGGATCTCTTCCTGAAATTTGATGGACTCACACACTCGTGGCACACCAATCTTACTTCCCGAACCCTAGGTAGAAACCCTAGGGTACACACCAAAAAAAATTATGCACCCACTTCTCTCTCCTTTTTCTCTCCTCTCGATAAATTTTGAACACTTCAAAATTTTTTTAGAACCTCTCCATGCCCCTTATCTCTTCTTTCTTTTTTTTTGCCCACGCCCCCTCCCTTTCTCATTTTATAAAACATCACAAGAGATGTTGAAAGCGTGTGAGTGGATAAGTAGAGGTGGTTGCTCACTTGAATTCAAATCAAATTTGAATTCAAGTGCCAACCAATCTTATCCTCATCCATTTGTGTGAGAAAGAAGAGATGGCGTGGCTTTTTTTTTCTTTTTTGTGCATGGAGACTTTCACGAGAAACCATTTCTCGTGTGGAATATAGGGCGCATAAAAGAGGATAAGCTGGTGCATGGTTATTTGGTTATCCATTCAAATTCAAAACCCCTTTGAATTTGGATGGGTAACAAACCATGTTAATCCAAATAATTGGCACACAGAAACATGGGCGTGAGAGAGCTTTGCGTGGGAGAAAATTCACGTGAAAATTTTTTCTCGTGAATTCAAATGGGCGCAAGGAAGTTGGGTGGCGCAGAAAATTTAAAATAAGATGGTTTGATTCAAATTGAGCCAACCTAATTAAAATAGGTTAAGCACAATTAGACCAGATTAAATCCGATACAATTAGGCTTAATTAGGCTCAATAAAATCCTAATCAAATCAGGAATTAATTAAACCTAATCCCTGATCAAATCAGGGACTAAACCACCTTAGCGATTAGATCAACACTTAACCTAATCGGGTCAATCCAAACTGAATCCAATTCAATTGGACTTGATCTAAAAATAATTACTCAATCAAATTGAGTTAATTAGCGATCAAATTACTAATTAAATCTCTCATAAATATTGAGTCCAAATCCGATGGGCAATTAGGCATCAGAGACCATCGATATGAAACCCTGATCAAAGAGTTCAAATTTCAAATTCAAATTTTGAAATTCAAAATTTTGACCCCGGTACTCAAAATGTGTGAAACTCATGATCAGAGAATCTTAATTCTCAATCATAGAGTCTCAGACACATAAGACTCATAATCAGCCATCAGATCAGAAAGGAACCTCTAATGTGTGTGACCCCGCAGGTTCGAACTTAAGTCGGTAGCACAGGAACCAATTTCTGTACTAATTGAAGTGACTATCTAGCAATGGTACCCGATGATCGGATAGGTCAAATAGTCGCAATCGCAATATTCAGAACCTACGTGAATATGGTTACCGTATAATTCATCCCTTTTGACCCCTGTGTTTAGGATGACTCAGGGTTAAACTGTCAACCCTGATGAGATCATCCGAATCGTGCTTAACTCAATTAGTCTTGTGACTCCTCACTAGGACTATCCTGACCAAGATTTTGCTAAATTGAAACACGACTGTACACAGCTCATAAACTGGAGTGGTCAATCCCATCTTGACACACGCTCCAACAAGTCAAGTACTTGACTGCACCCAGCAGCCTTCCGTCACTGAATTAAAAATTCAGGTAGTCCAGTGCCTAAGTGCAGTGAGTTGCTTTCAAGTTACCATGGCGGTCTCAGGTCGAAGGGACATTTATACCCATATTCCATCGGAGCAAATCTTGACAGCAGAAATAGCTCCGGAGTCGGTCACGTTCAGTGCAGATGCACCATTACATCTCACCTGTATGTCATACCAGTGTCTCCACACTCTTTGGTTATGAGGACAACCAATCCATATGGCACACAACGACCTATGCTCGATAAACGTTGTCGTCCTTGGTAACAACGTATCATTTGGTCGCGAATAGGTTTAAGGACTAAGCGACAAATCCTCCTTTGTCGAGTCTAAATAGTCCTAAAGACTTCACCACAACACAGGAGTTCATTAGAAGATGAAACATTTATGATGAAAAAATATCAAAATAACTTTTATTTATTTATAATTCATGTACTAATACAAAAGGAGCACAACCGTCAACAGACTGACGATTGGCTTTGGGACATTATTCTCAACAGTATATACAAGAAAACTAGTAGGAGTGTCATTGTCTTCTTAGTCTTATATGTGGATGACATACTTCTCATTGGAAATGATATCGTAATGTTACAATTGGTCAAGACATGGCGATTAAGTTAGTTTTCCATGAAGGATTTGGGTGAAGCATCCTATATATTAGGTATAAAGATCTATAGGGATAGATCTAAGAGGATGTTAGGCTTGTTTCAATCCAGGTGCATAGATTTGGTGCTAAAAAGGTTTAGTATGGATGGGAGTAAAAGAGGTTACTTACCCATGAGTCAAAGCATACATCTCTCTAAAAGGATATCTCCTACAACACCAGAAGAGAGAAATAGAATGAGTTTTATTCCCTATGCTTCGGTAATAGGGTCGATTATGTATGTTATACTATATACCAGGCCTGATGTTGCCTATGCTTTAGGCATAGTTAGTAGATTTCAGGCTGATCCAAGAGAGGATCATTGAAAAGTAGTGAAAAATATTCTTAAGTACTTGAGAAGGACTAAAGATATTTTTCTCGTATATAGAGGATCTGATCTAAAACTAGAAGGCTATTCTAACTCTAGTTTTCAATCAGACCCTGATGATAGTAAGTCCACTTTAGAGTATGTTCTTACTCTAAATGGTGGAGCAATTAATTGAAAAAGTTCTAAGCAGTAGACTGTAGCTGACTCAACCACTGAGGTAGAGTTTATAGCTGCAAGTGAAGCTGCCAAGGAAGCTATCTGGATGAAGAAGTTCATCACTAAGTTGGATGTCGTTTCTGAGATTGAGAATCCAGTACTATTTTACTGTGATAATACTGGAGCAGTTGCTCAAGCAAAGGAACCAAAATCTCATCATAAATCCAAGCACATTCTAAGACACTTTCATCTCGTTCATGAAATAGTCAAAAGACAATATGTAGTCATTTAACGAGTAGAAATAAAGAACAACATAGCTGACCTATTCACTAAAACTCTACCACAACCGCAGTTCGATCGCTACCTCGATTGTATGGAGATAAAATATAAGGGCGATTGGCTTTAGTGCAAGTGGAAGATTGAAAGAAATATATCCTACGAGCCAATCAAAATTTATATTTTGATGGATTTTTCTTATAATCTTTCAGACTCATGTAATTGATATTTTATAAATAAAAGATATTGTTCATCATATGCTGCATCTTACTTTTGTAATGATTATGATAAACTTTATAAATCAGGGCAATGGATTTAGGGTTATGATGAGATCATATCTATGAGACCTAAAATCTTAAAAATTTTGATTTAGAATATTTCTAGTCATAGGAGTATTGAGTAGGAGATCAATATTTTGGATAGACTAGCACTTCTTATGTATGCTCGATGGGGAGGATGGCTGATCTCATAAGCTACTTATATGAGACACTAATACAAGGATGTGGGTGCTCATTAGAGAATGAGTTTACTGAATTGATCTGACTTAAGAAATATTTTATAGAATCTACTTACCCGTCAAAAGATATTTTTTTATAGTGAAAGTTGTGCATATAATCCTTTGACCTTAGACTATCATAGAACCTTGTATATATGAATCCATATTTTGGTTCATACTCGTTCATGACTTAGTTATATATCGGATGATCTGGATATGGTGGAATGTATGTGGAGGTTATGAGTAGGTCAACATGAAATCGATCACTCCTGGTAAGAGAAGATCGCATCCTACTTGCTCTGATCGATTGATGATTCAGAAAGTCTTTGATCAAAGCAGAATAAAAATTAAAAAGAGTTTCTAATATTTTATTAATTGAATCATCATTAAAGATCAAGAGAAATAAGAATATGATATTAGATTTGACATCATTCCATATCCAGAGTCATATTCGGGATGCAAGGAGATCATAGAATCGAATTGCACGATAATTTTTCATTGAAAGATATTTTTGATATTTTTATTAAAATTTTAATATCTTTCAGATAGACATGATACGTTGCTAGACGTTAATTTTGTCTTATGGATTTGATCGAATTAAAGAGTTTAATTCGATCGTCAATTAGAAAGAGTTCTAATTGCTGAAATCGGATTAGCTCGATTAGATCTAGATTGGTTAGATTAAATCCTAATCAAATCAGATCGATTTGTACTCAGACCTACTGCTAGCTAGATATGAAATCCAATGGATCACACATAAAAAAATTTGATTAGAGGTCTAATTGGATTAGATCATATTTGCAAAATAGACATGCTAGCACATGTTACAAATCCTAGCTCTTTGTTTTGAATTGGGTTCGAAATTAATTTCAGATTGGGCTAATTAAATCTAAATTAATTCAAATCAATTTTAGATTTGAGTTGGCTCAGCACTTGGCTACATGTACCAAAATTTTGGAGCCAAGAAACTAGGTGCCCACATATGAAGAATTTTTCTTGTGCGTGGGATTCAATTTTATGTGCAAGACATGAGTTGGCGTCCCATGAGATGGGATGCCCTTTCCTCAAGCATGTCTAATTGTTCCATGATAAAAAAAATACTCAAAGATTCTTGAGTTAATTTTAAGCATAGAGGAGTCCTTCTGTGGCTTAATCACCTTCTGGTTTAATTGTGAAAATTAGTTGAAGTTTGAAAACCAGCCTAATCTGTCCATGCGCCCAACCTAGAGTCCATCTTGTGAAGGACCCTAATCTATTTGTCATGCCACATTTTATTTCCAAATTTTTTTCATGCAAACTCCTGGTTAGCACCTACAATTTGATCCTTTGGATGGACAAAGTGCATTGATGTGTGGTGGAGAAAAATTGCACCATAGAAAGCTACGCGATGCATCGGAGAATCATCAAGAAAAAAATATTCCTAAGAGTCTTTCTGCGTAAAGCATCTCTCGAATTTTTTCTCGATGATTGCCATATGTCAGAAGCTTTCTGATGAGCGTGGAAAATTGGCTTGGGGTGTGAGAAAATTTTAAGAAATACGAGATGGTGCATGGAGAGGATGCGAGACAAATCCATAGGCATCCCATCGCTAACTATTTAAAGGGGTTGCACCGGGGATTTGATTCATTTAGATCTCTCATTCTTATCTCTTCTTTCTTACACACTCTCCCTATTATCCAATTAGTCTTTTCTTTCTTTTATTAGGATAAGTTCAAAAATAGTAAGGACAAGTCTGATTTTAGGACAAGAGCCTAGGAAGAGATACAAGGAAGACAAAGAAAAAAAAAAGGTAGGGATAGGAAAGCTAGGAGGAGAGGAAGAAGGTCTTGAGGTCCTGCTGTTCAAAAAAATTTTTAGAGTGAGAATTTTGGAGGAGGAATCATCTTAAGAAGTTGGTGTCCTGATCGTAGCCCTATGTGGATCATTGTTGGAGGGCGAACACTTGGACGCGTGGTGGAGGTTCTGTCAAAATTTGAAATAAGCGTTCTAGGTATTCTTCTATAGCTT
Organism: Elaeis guineensis; assembly: GCF_000442705.2. Taxonomy (NCBI): domain Eukaryota; kingdom Viridiplantae; phylum Streptophyta; class Magnoliopsida; order Arecales; family Arecaceae; genus Elaeis; species Elaeis guineensis. Next base: position 111,499,621 of record NC_025997.2, on the reverse strand, counting down.
AAATTTTATTATGAATATATGTTTTATAATTATTAATCACTAAGGAGGTGCTGGTTTATGGGTTTAATATTCAAAATTTTTTAATTTAAATTTTTAAAATTTGTTATACTTCCGCTGTGCATGCCCACCTTGAAACCCTACAGGAGGATTTTGGCAAGGTTGTAGGGTCTGGTAAGGCAGAGGAAGGAGATATGTTTGGCCATGAGAAGGAAAAATGTGAGAAGTAATTCGACGAGAAGGAAAGCCAACTGGATGGGCTGCCACAGTAGTTGAGGGGCAGAGATGATGTTAGCAAAATGATTTGTGCCTGAGGCAAAAAGAAGAAAAAAAAGAAGGAAAGTTGGCTGAGTGTCTTAATGATCAATTGAGCACTATCTTGGATACTCAACAACTTGAAGGGGCTAGATTTTGGTAATGGAACACACAATGGTTTTAGCTGCATTTTGTGTAGGAATGATAATGAGGCAAGTTCGCATCGAAGAGAAGAATCTGAAAAGTGGCAAAGTAAGAGAGGTGAAGAGAAAGAAGGGAGAAACATGGAAAGATGAAAACTAGGAGGCTTTTTTGCGACATTGATCAGTGATGGAGGTCGGCGGTGTATGATAAGAGGGGATACTACATCCATTGCTTAATGGTAAGAAGTTCAGAAGGAATCAAGATTGAGAACTCGAAATGAAGAGGGAGATAGTAAAAATAAGGGAGGTAGAAGAAGTTTCGCACATACTGCTAGCTCACATTGGTATGTTTGATCGGAGACTATGATTTTTTTTCATCTTTAATACTCAATATCACTCTTTTTTACTTACTCCATTCAAAAAAAAAGAAAGAAAAACGTCACTCTCTCTTGCTTATACTAAAGCCCCACTTCATGCGGTCCTCATATGATAGTGATAGGCCAGAAAATTAGATATTTGCCGGTGTAAGTATATTTAAAATATAGCTTTCATTAAATATCCGCTAAATTTTTTATAAAAATGATGGTAGTTTTGTTATTTTTTATTTTTTAGGGATAATGTTAATATGATAATAGATCATTGGGAAATGAAAATTAAGTTTCGATAGCTAGTTGAAATTTTTTTAAATATTCAAGATTTTAAGTGTATCTGGCCCAAATTTGAAAGGAGTTTCTGTAATTTTATTTTTAAAAATATAAAGAGACGGGATCACAACCATCCATCACCATCCATTCCCCTTCGTTTTATACATGTACGCTTGCACCATGGAAAACACCGTCTCCGATCCCTCTCGAGCCTGTGACGAGCCCCCATGCTCCAGAGTTATAAAAAAAAAAAGAAAAGAAAACAGCGATAATCTAATTCCCATCTTCTCTCCGGGCGGGGGAGAAGGATCACTCGCCATGAATCCCTCGGCCACTGTCCCCGCCTCCTCCTCCTGGCTCGCCGGCCTCGTCCGCGGCCGCTCCATCAAGTCCGCCGCCGGCTCCGGCAACGGCGCCTCCTCGATCCCCGCCGATTCCGAAGGCCTTGGCCTCGGCTCCCGCAAAAACCAGCTCCGCGGCGTTCTCTTTAAGTACGGCCCCAAGCCTGTACAGGTAAAAAAAAAAAAATCAACAAAATCCAAGAAAAAGTTCTCTTCTTGTTTTTCTTGTGACAGAACTTTGTGATAGAATAAGCTGATTTGAGTTCTTTATAGCTGTTCTAGATGATCAGCAGATATGGTGTTTGATCTTATGTTTGTCAGCGAAATTCGCGACTGGTGTGTCTGTTCTTTGATGGATGCGAGGTCAGGCTTGGCTTTGTTTCGGTGGTTAATTTTGATGTCTATGTAGTAGCTAGATTTCATTTGGAATTTTGTCAATCGCATGTGCTGTTGTTTTGCTGTTGTGTAACTGTGGATCGGTAAAGCAGGATATTGGCCCTCCTTGTTTGGTTCTTTGTTACTATAAATGAAGTTCAGGATGTCAAGAAAGATCCAATAAAACAATATCTTCTCAAATTTGCCTATGGTTATTTTGTAAGAAAATCTTGTAGATTGTGTCATGATGCTGCTATGTTTCTTCTGTCAAGGTGGTATTTCAAAGTTTAAGTGGCAATTGCCCCATGTTTGCTGCTTGGGATCTTGTCATATTGTGCTTGGAACACAATGTTCTAAACCTTTATGTATCATGACTTGAGTCAAGTGGAAGTTTGAGCGTTTATTAGAAAAGCTAGGTGGGAAACTCATGCCTTCTCGATCTTTATTAGGAGAGGACCATGTCTCCTTTATTTATCCTTGCAATTCATTAGGAGGGTGCAGACTGGTACTTTGGCATGTGGATGCATTGGAGATGGTGCAGAACTTAAGAGTGGGTAAAGCTGATATTGAGAAGATAATGGATTGCATATGAGTTTATAATGTTTGAGGTTCCTCTAGGTTGTACTTGCTTTCCTGGAGGTGGCTTTCTTTTGTTGTCAGGCCATAATAATAACTTTGACATTTTGAGCTAAGATAGATACAGGAGGCCTTTACTTTCCCTTTCTTTCTCTGTGACTGCATGGTGACATACTTGTGGAGTTTATTGGTCAACTTGTCATGAGTAGGTGAGAATTTATGGAGGCATGAGATTCAGTAAAAGAAGGCTCAGGCTTCTTGCCTTTGGATTGGTGATACATGTTTTATGCCCTTCTATTTTATGTCACCACATATTGAGTTCTAGCAATTAGAAGGATCTGGAAGTTAGATGTACTTAAGCAATTGACACTAGTTCATGTAATGTAGATGATTCAATGTAAGCAGAAACATTGTGCTGCACCTATGCCCAGGGTATTGTACACATATTCAAACTTCCCTCTTTTTTTTTTTTTACTATACATCTATTTATATGTATATGTATATGCATATAAAAGGAGGCCTTCTGAACATAAGTTCCTTATTAAGCAACTGCTCAGGTTCCTATTGTGCTAACTTTTGTTATTTTTATTCCTCTTGTTTCTCCTTAGATTTCTCTCTAATTGATTTATAATTGCATCCTGTTGGGAAACACAATTTTATTTTATTTTTATATAATTTTTAAAATTTATTTCTAGGTGGAGATTATGTTGTTAGTTGATAAAGTTGTAATTTGTGTAAATTCATTGGTTTATAGTTATATGTTCTTTGATAAATCTGCTCTATTATGATGCGTTCTTCTATTTCCTCTCTATTCCGAGGCTTGGTCACTCGTAACCCTACATTTTGTAATCTTTTTTTAATAGCAACCAGGAACTGCATATTCCACCCTCATATTCATTTAATTTTATTTTAGTATGTTCAGATCTGTTCATAATGCAGATTTGATAAGCAAACTCTGGCCTTTTTTTTAAAAGTACTTATTTATCTGGATCCTATAACACAAACCCCTCTACAAAAAATTTGTAATCCGAAATCAGGGGTGCATAATCTTTACCCTCTGCTAATATCCTTATCTTGAACTTTTTCGTGTCCTTGGATCTCATTCTTCTTATTTAAACTTGTATGCAGGATTATATATTTATTTGGTTCGTTAGCTTTAGACCTCAAAGATGAACATATTTGCCTTTATCAAGTCTTACCATCTTCTATCTCATTTGGACTCTTTTTCTGTCCTATGATCATGGAAAGTTGCTATTTGGTTTGTGAACTTTAATTGTGTTATCAATAAAATAGGTAGTATGCTCTACTCACGCACAAGCTTCTATGTATTGTGGTAGGTTCCTGCTCCTCCTATGGTTTACCTCTCCCAGAAATTGGTGATTATCCATAGAGCTGATATCAAATACAGAGTCAATTGTAGAAAAGCTCTCAAATCATTAGACATGCATGTGAAGTTTTTTACTTTCACATATTTGGTGCCATCTGGGGAAAAGACACTCAAGTCTAGACATTGATTTTCAGATTTGTCTGTCATCTTTGTGCAAGTATCTTTTCTAGTGAGATGGGTTTGCTAGGAAAATAAGTCTAGCAATAGAGCAGAAACAAAGAAAGATGGAAAGAATGAATTTGGTTAGGCAAGGCATACTAAGCAAATTCTATCTTTAAGATATTGATTTTCCCACTATAGATGCTGATGGACTTGTGGAATCCTATCTCTAGGATACAGTGCTTCACACTTTCAATATCTCTAAGGGAGTGCTCCCTAAGTTTCTCAGAAACCAAACCACCCAACCAAAATGAGAAAAGTGAAAAATTAACTAAAAGTAGAAGAGAAGTTTGGTGGTTTTTTTGTGAGAGAGAGGAGAGTTCTTTGTGTAAGGCTCTCACTCAATCACTCTTATAAAAATAGGGAGATGGAAACAGTTGTCCAATAGTCATAAAATAAGTGACAATTCATTCAAGTATTCCTAATCAGCACTAAAACAGACCCAAAAACTTAGATCATATGAAATGAAGTGGTCGTTGGAAATTTAACTTCCAATGGTCAGAATTCAACTGTAGGGACCCAAGTGTCCGTTGAGAACTAGCTTTTGGATGGTTCCAGTAGTTAAAAGGCTGGCTGGTTATTTTGTTTTTCAATTTAAAAATACTTTTCAATTTAAATTAGATGGAAATAAAGTTGTTGGAAGCAGCGTTTGCTGAATCGTCCCGAACCAGATGGTTCTGGGCATTCTGAGCCATGCCAGCTATAAATCAGGATGATTCGGCCTTCTAAATAGGGACATCGGATGACGGAGAGGGAAAGAGAGGAAAAGAGAGGATGCCGCCGTAGGAGGTCCGGCAGTGGCCCGTCGAGGCCGTCGGCCTCCATGGCTCTATGTCGCCAATAGGGCATTTAATTGAGAAAGAGAAAGAAAAAGAGGGAGAGCGAGGGTACCGAAGGGAGGCATAGTCAGTGGAGAGGCCGTCGGAGGGCGTCGGATGGCTGTCATAGCTATCGGATGGTGGAAAAGGTGTGGATGGAGCCGCAGAGCAGGGGCAACTGCTCTTGTTCGTTGTCTTTTTGTTTAAAAAACAACAATGACTGGTGAAGTTGGCAAATCCATTGCCAGCTTCATTGTGGTTGGGATTTTTCAAAAGAAATCTTATAAAATGGGGTGATCACCCCTATTTCATGCCTGCAGAGCCGTGGGTTGCGATTCCATCATTTGGCGGACACGACGACCAATCGGAGGTCCTCGACGGCCTCTCCACCGACTTTCCTTCCCTTCTTTTCTTTTCTTCTCCCTCTCTCTCTCTCTCTCTCTCTCAGCTGCAATTTGGTAGAGGAAGCGGAGGTTTTGGTGGCCTTTCGAGTGCTCCTGTGGCCCGCCTGTGGTCACCGTCGGCATCTCCTCCGGCCATGCTCTCTCCCCTTCTCCTTGCCCCTCACTCTCTCCTTCTCCCTCTCCCTCCCCTCTTTCTCTCTTTTCCTCCTCTCTTGTTCCTCTCTTTGCTTCTATGTCGGCTTGCGCTGGTCCAGTCCGATACAAATCCGTACCGATTCATACCATCGTTGGCCAGCACGGATCTCGGTACTAGCTCCGTGCACCTTGGTTGAAAGTTTAACTTTCAATGATCAAAATTTCAATTGTCGGGACCCATGGGTTCCCAATGTTCATAACATTTGAACCTGAAAGTGTCTATCGGCAGCCAACCTTTGGTTGGTTAATTTAAAATATTGTAACATTTCTTCTTATTTTAATTTTAAATAAATAAATAAATAAAAATAAAAAAATGAATTCGAGTATTTGTATAGTGCATTGCCATAGGTGGATGACCCTTGAATCTATGGATGAATATGAATCGATGACTTCAAATGATTGAGAAGATTGAACCTTGGTCTCAAAAGTCAAAACATTGAAGATTAAGTGAAACAATGTTGACACTGTACATGAGTATTTGGTCATTTTAATGCAGCATGGTATAGGCCATGTGCTGATCCCAGCTTAGCAAGTATACTAGGGTTTTACAAAGAACCCATAAGAAGTAGCCTTGTCTTCCATACTTACAAAGGCAAATTCATCAAGAATACTCTTCAACCACATATTGCTCCACAAAAAAGCTACGAGTTCTGTGAAGGACAAATGTCCAGCTTATCTGTCATGGATTTTAAGTGCATGTAATTAGCTATGAGACTTTATATAGGATAGATAATTATCCCCTCTATTGCAAGGATAGAAATAAATAATGCACTTGAAATACAACCTATTTGTTAGTAGGGGTGGCAATCGGGTTGGGTCGGTCATAAATAGGTAAGGTCAGATGCGGTTCGGGCCAGAAAATTTTAAACTTGAACCTGACCTGTTTATTAAACAGATCAAAAATTAAAATCTGAACCTGACATGTTTAATAAATAGGTAATCCGACTCGACCCGTTTAACCCATTTATTAAATGGATAACCTGTTAACCCAACCCAACCTGACCTGTTTAACATGTTTAAAATAGAATTTGTTAGCCCAACTCAACCCAACCCAACCCAACTTGTTTAACCTATTTAAAACAGAATCTGTTAGCCCAACCCAACCCAATCCAGCCCAATCTGTTTAACCTGTTTAAAATAGAATTTGTTAGCCTAATCCTGACCCAACCCAACCTGACTTGTTTAATACATCAAATAGTAAAAAAAACAGAAATCTAAATATTTGAAAAGATCTACAAAGCGGTGGCAATGGCATGGACTGATTCTGGAGGCAGTTCAACTCAAGTATATAGCAGAAAATAAAGTAACAAAGAAAAACCAACATAATAATGTTGAATCTTATCACTTGCAGCATTGTAGCTAAAATTGTTACAATATTCTATAATCAATCCAAAAATTGCGCGACAACGATATAACAATTGCATTGTTAACTGCATGTAGGTCTTCACATGACAATTACACATAATTCAACATTGGGTAACACACAAGAGTAAATGATAGAACAAAAGATTCTATCATTGGGCAACACACGACATTGGGCAACATCCATGCCTCTTTCAGAAGATTGATTCACCTGAATACGGAGGAAAAAAAAAGATTAAGATGCATCAAGAATGCATAATCAAAAGGTGCATTGAAACCAAAAGCATCAATAATTTAATAAGATATGAAATACCTTCTCAAAAACAGCTTCAGTCGGGAAGATGATCTGATCCTGCGATATCTTTTTTTTTTTTTGGTAGAGAAGTATAACTTCATTCAAGTAAAACAGCACAGAGTTTAACTACAGTTGTAGTTTGTAAAGTATAAGAACAAAATACAGGCCATGAAGGAAGGAGATATACAGCAATATGATAAAGATTGACAAGGGAAATATTACAAAATGCTTTGTATAACCCTTCAACAGTAATTGAGCTTTGTCCTGCTGGAGTAGGCATGCATTAAGTCGATATAGCATCAACGAAACTTGTAGATAGTATGTCAATCGCCTGTGGGCACCAGTGAATAAAAGAAATGCAAGCCAGCTTCCCACAGTAAGAAATTCTAATGAATGCAGTCATCTCTAACACAATAATTAACACATAAGGAAGGGAGCAAATGGAGCAAACAAAACATTTACAAGATCTTAAGATAATATGTTGAAATAAACAGAGTACAAATAATGATTAAAAATATGGAGACCGACGATTAACTTAATGCTGATATCTACTATTCCCCTAAAGCAAAAACCCCAAAAAAGGAAAACAAATTGAATATATCAGTGAAAAATCGAAAAATAGGGAAAACAAATCGAATATTAACAAAGCTTCAAATGAAACCCTAAAGTGAAGAAAAAGACCCAAAAAAATTACCAAAAAAATAGGGAAGAACTGATACCTGGATCTAAATGGAGAGGAGACGAAAGAGGGAATGAACTCTTTAGATCTCCTATGTTCTTGATCTCCAGCAGATCGATGGAGATTGGCGAGTGGATTAGGGCTAGGATTGGACGGGTTTCGACCACCAAAGAGTGGGAGGGGGAAGAATGGAGCATTAGGATCACCAGAGACATCGAGAGTTGACGAAGAGGTCACCGCCTGCTGGAGACACTCAGAGTTGAGGAAGAGGCAGCACTGGTCACTTGATCGATGAGGAAATGGGGTGCCACCTGATTTGCCAAGAGCAAGAGGAAGATGAAATGGGGCGCTGGTGTTGCCGCTTGGTTGGCCAAGAGCAAGTGGAAGAGGAAGAGAAAATGGGGGCGCCGCTTGGTTGCCCTCTTAGGGTCAGAGAAAATGAATACTCTTTCGGTCTTTCCGCCTTTTCTTTTCAGTCGTGATGTTTTAAGTTTTAAATGAGCCGCCTCGGGCCTCGGGCCCCAAGTTTATTAGCCTAAATGGGTTATCTAATCTGATCTGATCCGATATAAAAAATAAATGGGTTAAATAGGTCAGACACCTAAAATCTGAATCCGACCTGAATAATAAATGGGTTAAACGGGACAACTTGTTTATGATCCGAACCCATTTAGTCCAAACCCAAATCTGTTTATGGCGGGTCGAACGTGGGTTGGATTGGCTGATTGGGTCATATTTTGCCACCCCTATTTGTTAGTATTTTTTGGATACTCTCTATCTAAGTTTTCCCTTGGCTCTATTCACAAGATTCTCAATTTATAAAGATAACTTCATAAAATGACATCTAAATTGTCGACTGGTCTTTGTCTAGGACTATCTCTATTTGATTGATAATATAGCACTATGTCTCTCCATTATCTTTTATATCTTTTCATTAGATAATGGTTTTGTTAACTAAAGTTTTGTGATCAATGATTTAAGGTAATATGATTTTGGGAACAAAAGTAATAAAACATAATAGTGCATTTATTTTAACACAATCACATTATATTGAAAGAATTTGAAGAAAGTTCAGTTTCTTTGATTATAAATTATAACACCAATTGATCCTAATCATAATTTGAGACCCCTTAAAGGTAAACCTGTTAAGCAAAAAGAATATGCTAATATTATAGGAAGTTTAATGCATGTTATGAATTTTACTAGACCTGATATTACATATGTTGTTAGTAGATTATGTAAGTTTACAAGTGAATCTAGTAAGGAACAATAGGAAGAACTTACTAGAGTTTTGAGATATTTGAAATCACTATAAATTATGCTTTACGTATAAATGCACTTCACCAAATTTTAAAATGTTACATTAATGCTGATCAGGCTTCCGATAAATCTAGTTCCAAATCTACCTATGGCTTTATTTTGTTTGAGTGGAGGATAGTTGCTTGATCTTCTAAGAAACACTTATGTGTTACTTTATCTTCTAAAAAAACCAAGCATGTTGCTAGGTCTTAAACTGGTAAGGAATTATTATGCATGAGATGTTTCTTACGACATATTCCTTTTATTTATATGCTTATAATGCAAGCACTGCATATTATGATAGTTAAGTTGCTATACGTGTTTCTAAGAATAAAAAAATTTACTGGTAGTAGTAGACATATTGCTATAAGATATAATCATGTAGAAAACTTGTGAAGAAATGTAAAGTAATATCAAAAATTGTGAAGAAAGGTAAGATACTATAGAAAACTTGGGAAGAAGAGTAAAATAGTTCTTAAATATATGTGTCTACTAACCAAGTGCTTGCAAGTACCTTAACGAAAGTATTATCCGGTCAAAAGATATATAAAGTATGGAGAGATATGGGGCTATTCCTGATCAACTAGAGATAGTCTTAGCCAAAATTTTCTCTACAATTAAAGATCTCATTTTATGAAGTTTAACTTTATAAATTGAGAATCTCATGAATGGAGTTCGAGGGAAAGTTAGCTAGGGAATATGCAAAAAATACTAGTGAGTAGGTTGTAATTCAAGTGCATTATTTTGCAATGGTGAGAAGGACCTTCTTTTCTGTATAAAGTATCATATTCAATTAAATGCACTTAAATTCTAAAACAAATAGGCTGGACATTTGCCCTTAACAAAACTCACAGCTTTGTCGAGTGATTTGCGGTTATGGAACACTTCTGATGAGTTTAATTTTGCAATTATGGAAGATAGGGCTGCTTCCCATGGGGTCTTTATCAAACCCTAGTGTACTTGCTAAGTTGGGATTAGGACGTGGCCTATAACGTGCTGCCTTAAGAGGACCAAAGACCTATATAAAGTGGGGACGTTGTTTTATTTAATCTTTTGTTTCAATATTAAGGTTGAATCCTCTCAATCATATTTGTACCTATTGATTCATGCTTATTTATAAGTTCCAAGGTGAGCCCCTTATAGCTATGTACGATACATGTACCCAAATTTTTTTTTAAAATTTCTAGTTATTTTTATTTATTTATAATTGAAAATAGGTGTGAGTATTTTGAAATTAAAAAAATATAACCGGCCAATGTTCTGAATGTTGGAAAACCAAGGATGGGTCCCAACAGTTGAATTATGACCATCAGAAGTTTAACTTCCCATAGCCACTTCATTTCAATTTGATTTAGTTTTTTCCAATGTTTAGAATAATATTGTTTTATTATGATTTAGATTTCTTGAATCGATAACCACTTTTTTGTGACTATTCGGCGAGGAATGTTCACTATTTGCATCTTTTTATTTTTATAAATAATAGCGATCGAATGAGAGTCTAGTACAGAAAACTTTCCTCTCTCTAACAAACAAATCACCAAAATTCTCTTCTACTTGCAAGTTTAATTTTTCTCTTTTCTTGTTTCAGGTTGGGTGCTTTGGTTCCCAAGATCCTGAATGAGTGCAACCACACTCAACCCTTAGATATCTTGGAAGTGTTAGGCATTGTATCATGGAGATAGCATTTCCATGAGTCCCTCTCATCTATTGTGGCGAAATCACTATCTTAAAGATAGCACTTTAATTACTGTGCTTGCCTAAGCAATTCATTCTTCCTTTTCTCGCTATTTCTGGACCTATTTACCCTACATGGTTAACTATTTTAAACATGATCAGCAAATGAAATGGCTTATATGCCCTTCTGACAAGCATTGGTAGCAAGGTATGCCATATTGTATTGAACTGGATGGTACAGGGCATACCATACTGTACCAGTTTGGTACTCGTATACAGTATGGGGGATGTACTAATACCAAACTGACCCCTGTACCATGCGTATTGACATAGTGACAGGGTGCATCAGTATAGGGCTTGGTACCGAGATGGCGTACTTGGCTTGGTAGCGTTTTGTGGCAATGAAAAGCTCATGGTTGAGACTTTCAACAGAAGAAAGTGGAATTTCACATTTTGATACAGTTGCAAATTACATATGTCTGCATTACTGACACTGGTATTCAGAAACTGATATCGGTCTTCATGTTCTTCAATATTATGCTGGTGAACATTCTATCCTCGAAATCATGGGATTTTGTTTTTGGGGATTGCATCTAAGCATTTGCAGATAGTTACTTTTCATCTTGTTAATTAAGTCAATGATGTGGTGCATTGTGATTGTGAATTTGCCCCAGTACCTTGGGAAGGGCAAGCCGCCAGCCTATCTTGTCATAATCACCATGGTTTCTACTTTATGCACTATAGCATTAGCATCTGTAATGGTGCATTGTTCAACCAACATAACATTTTTAGTACTTGCTATGGTAATCTTATTATATTGGAATATTTTTCTCACAGGTGGCATTCAAAACCGGTGATTTCAACCAGCAAGTTATTTTTATTGGTGGATTGACAGATGGACTTTTGGCAACTGAGTATGTCGACATTCTCCTGAGACACCCTGTCTTGTTTCATTCATTTCTTTCATCAAACTGTTTTTATGGGTTATGTACTGCCTAGCTGTTGTGTGATTTTTGTCTTTTGAGAAACAATATTAGTTTTCAAAACACATATCTGCTCCTAATGTGAAATGCCACCAATATAGAATATTCTTGCTTAAAGCAGTCTAACCAAACAGCTTGATGGGGCTCTGCCCTGGTTCAACATGGTCTGAGACTGGATTGGTTAGTTTGGGGACTTTTGTGGTATTGTTCTACCAAAATAGTCCTCTGTAGGGTTTAATTTCCATTCATACTTAAGTTGTATCCAATATTCTTATTTACTATTATTCAGACTCTTATCCTTTAAAATTTTCTCAATGATTTTAATATAACATTCAACCTTGTCTCACCATTTAGCATTTAATTGTCTGTAGGTAATGAAACTAGTTATTTTTCATATATTTTTGGTAATTATCTATAAGAAGTGTTGCTATGGGCTTTGTGTGTGGACCTTTGGTGCAGCCCACTATTATTTGTTGTTTCATTTCACCGCTCCTTCTAAAATCTAAACTCTGTCACACCCCAAGCCTTCTTGTTCTTAACAATTTCAATATACACCTTATGTACATCTTTCTTCTTTATCATTCACCATATCTGTTTTGAGAACTCTATCATATGCAAAGTTTCCCATACCGTGCCGAACCGGTCGGTACACCCCGTATCGTACCGGATCGGTGGGAAACCGGTACGATTTGGCCGGTAAATTCGGTACACCGGTGGTATGAAAGGAAAAAATAGGGAAAGTGAGAAAGAGAGAGAGGAGGAGAGGGAGGGAGGTGGGAGCCGTCGGAGGCCGGCAGTGGCCGGTTGCAGCCGTCGGAGGGCTTTCGAGCCCCGTATCGTCCGATAGGACTTTCAAGAGAGCGAGAAAGAGAGAGAGAGTGCTCGGAGGGGGGAGGGACCTACCGGATGGACGGTACCTCCGTTGCGAGGACCCCGGTGGCCGGCGAGCCGACACCGATGGCCTAAGGGCGGTCGAGCGGGCGGAGCCCCTCCGCGGCTCCGCCCCCTTCTTCTTTTTCGAAACAGACAGTCGTCTGTTTCGGTTTTTCATTTTGTTTTTGGTTTTAAACTCATGAAGTCGGCAATTGGGTTGCCGACTTAAGAGAATTTAAAAAAAAAACACAAAAAACGTGAAGTCGGCAAACTATTTGCCGGCTTCACTTAAAACTAAATTTTTTTAAAAAATTTGCGAAATAGGGGCGTTGCCCCTATTTCACGCCGGCGGCGTTGCGCGCGTGGATTGCGCCCTCCGGCGGCCCCGTCGGCTCCTTCCCCTCCCTCTTTTTCTTTCTTCCTCTTTCTCTCTCTCTATTTCTCTCTCTCTTTTTTTCTTCCGATTCGGGTCCGCTTGCCTTCGTCGGTTTGGTACAGTACGAAACCATACCGCTGGCCGGCCGATACGGCCGGCGGTATCGGATCAGCATACTTTGATCATATGCTTTCTCTAAGTTGACAAAGACAACTTTCAGATTTCTTTTTCTTTCTTTTGATCTTCTTGTTAGTTGCCTGTGCAAGAAAATGGCCTTCATGAATCATCTCCCAAATATTTTCAAGTTGATTTTTGCAAACATTATTGTTTTTTCTTAATTGTTAAGTGCCTTATGCCCGTAGCCTAAGAGGACAGTCCTTTGATGTCTCGGACTTGTCAATGCTACTGCATGTCCTTTACAATGGGATACTATCTTTTTTCCAGAGGACTACACTAAACGCTAGGTGTTTTGAGAACAACCTCATCAAGTGCTCTATCAGCTGATTGCTTGATTACTTTGGCTCAGTCTTGTATCCTTCCTCTTCTCTCTTGGTCAGTCCCTTGGTCCTTGATTTTTTTTGGAGACTCAAATTATATAACAGAACAGCATCATCAATTTTCTTATAAATGCTTGTTCAAGACCTGTGGTACCTATATTATTTATATGATGCACTAATGTTGATGGTGTTAGCATTGGCAAATCCCATCTTAACCTGCCACTTTATCTTTTTTTTTTTTTAAATTTTTTTAACCCTGATTTTATAATCTTTCCCTAATTTTGTGGTTAGCGAGCAAATTATTAGGATTGTTAAATGTTTCCAAAATTTTCTTCCCCATTCATTGCATCTTTAGGTTCTAATAATCTGGAAGAAGAAAGGTGGACATTACTATTAGCTTTTCTACTTGTACTATGGAGATTAGGGTATTATACTTGTACTGTTTTACACAAAATGGCACTGTAAACTGGGACATCCATCATTGGCCAAGTTGAAGCAAATGGTCTAACTGGCCTTCCACCGTGTAAAGGATGTGAGTTATGGAAGCATTGTAAGACTATTTTCTCTACCATAAAGAGAATGATACCCACTCTTTTTTGGGTCAGACATTAATGTAAATTTCTTCATGCTGTTATGTTTGAATTTAATATGGCTTTATGTGTTTAATCTGATAATATGATTTTGAACTAAGTTTCTTGGGCTGCTTAAAGCTCTTAATATGATGCATTCAGGCTCCTACATGCATGTTTACCTATAGATTCAGCCAAAAAAAGAAAAATGCTCCCTAAGACATGGATCTGTCTGTTCATTCTATTGTGATCCATGCCATATTAATGCCTCTTCTATTGGCCCTATAATTGAGTGATAAATGTTAGGTCCATCAAAAGAATTTTCTAAGTTGATCTTGATTCTGGATGCGTTGTAGTCCTCCACTAAAGAGAAAGTTCCATTGAAAGTTGTTTTGATCAACTTAAATTTATTTGGAAAGAAAATGAAAAGAATTGAAGGAAAAACCCTTTTATACTACATTGAATAAGGTTCCTCAGGTTCCATTGCATTTCTTAGTCAGCTTCGGTGGTTCTTGTTCGGATATTACTAAGATTACTGAAATATCTTGCAAGGGTGAAAAGATTCTAGCCCATATTTATATCTGATGAGAGTGGAGATGACATTCCCCTTAAACTATCTACAATTGTGATGTGGAGCGTATGGAGGAGATCTTCCTATCCAAATTCAACCATGCTCACAAGAGTGGGTGGGTTGGATAGTGAAGTTTATCTTATCTTAATTTTTGAAAGGAGTGTATCTGGTCGATATTATGTCCAGATCCATATTATGTCTAGAGATCAGAATAAGGAGTGTATCTGGTCCATATTATGTCCAAATTCAAATTATGTCCACATTATTTTCAAATGCAAGTAGGCTATGGCTTTCTTTATAAATAACGCCTAGTCCAGCCCTATGATGTACTCACGATTTTTCATTCAATCAAAAAAAAAACTTCCAATTTATCTCCTGAAGGCTTGGTTCTGCTACCGAATAAGGCAACGTGCAGCCTTGCTCTTCGCTTCCTCACTCAGAGCCTAGGATTCGCTTAGGTTATTCATGGCTACTTGTGACGGAGAGGGAAGCAACCATCCTGCTGATGACGATCAGAAGGTGAATGCCATTTGGGTCACAATCAACACCTAGGAGGCAGCGTCTAGAGCCCATGGTGAGAGACTCAACAGGATTAAGAGAAGATTTGACGATGTCATCGCTCGTTTTGAAGCTTTTCAGATGGATGCCCATGGGGATCGTGAAGGTGATCGGGAACGTGCTTGAGATTTCGCTCGTGGCCAACCCGCCGTCCGACCTGTTCCTCTATATCACCAACGATGCAATAATTATATCCCAGATTCTGAAGACGAAGACGAAGATGGAGGATATGTGGACTACATCGACCAAGGTCACGACAGAAATTATGGCGATCATCGCAACAGAGCAGTTGGAGAGTATCGACTTAAAGTCGATGTTCCCAACTTTAGTGGTGACCTTGATATAGAGGCCTTTCTCGATTGGCTTGCTGAGTGCGACCGATTCTAGATGCACATGGAGGTGTCGGAGGAGCGCATGGTCAAGTTAGTGGCCTATCGCTTAAAGGGTGGAGCATCCGCATGGTGGGAGTGGATGTAGGAGATTAGAAGAAGAGAAGGGAAGGGCCCCATTAGAACGTGGCGCCGTATGAAGCAACTCTTGAGGAGCTGATTCCTCCCTCCTGACTATGAGCAATATTTATTCTCCCAATTCCAGAGGTGCACGCAAGGGTAGAGATCTGTGCACGAGTACACATCAGAGTTCCTTTGACTTATGGAGCGAAACAAACTGATGGAGACCGAGGGCCAACAAGTGGCGAGGTATCTCAACGGTTTGAAGCCAGCCGTCAGAGAGAAGATGGGGGTGCATACATTACTGACCGTCTCCGAGGCGAGGAACATGGCACTAAAGGCTGAAATCACGATGAATGAGAGGCGCAACAATAGGTTCGATATCGTACGTCGGACCCAAGGTGAGATGTCTAAGTTTAATACTGATAGAGGCAAAGCCCTGTGGAGTCCCAATCAACCAAGGGTGGAGACTTCGGAAGAAGATCGAGCTGCATCATGACCTCAACGACCCAACACCGATAAAGAACCACAACAGGCTATGAACCCTTATGCCAAACCAGGAGGTCTCAAGTGCTACAAATGTAATGAGGTTGGGCATCGCTCTAGCGAATGTCTGCAAAGAAAAAGCATGAACATTGTGGAGGCTGTCAATGATGAAGAGCCTGCAGGGGGAGATGACATACTATGTGAGCCTGATGGAGATGAAGATTGCTACGAGGAAGATGAAGAGTATGCCTACATTGTGAGGAAGTTGATGCTGACCCCCAAGGCTAAGGAGAAGACCCGACGGCACAAGGTATTTCGAACTAGGTGCACTGTCAACAACCAGCGGTTTAGTCTCATCATTGATAGTGGCAGTTGTAAGAACATCATTAGGCAAGACATGGTGAAGCAGGTGCAGCTACCTATTGAGAAGCACCCAAATCCCTACTCTATCGGTTGGATCAAGGACATGGGCAAGGTACATGTAACAGAAAGATGTAGGATGCCATTCTCCATCAGAAAATATAAAGATGAGGTTTACTGCAACATCGACATGGGGGCCTATCACCTATTGCTTGGGAGACCATGGCAATTCGATGTAGATGCAGAGCATATGGGTAGAGACAATGTATATAAATTAATGAAGGACGGCATCGGCTTTACCCTTGCTCCCTTCCAATCCAAAGCTTCTAAAGTGGAGGGGAAGGCTTTTCTTACCATGATATACTCCGACCATGAGTTGGTAGCTAACCTTAAAGAAATCCGAGAGGTCCATGCACTAGTGGTAAAGGCCTTAGTGACTACTGCTGAAGAGTTGCAAAGCATGGAGATTCTTGTAGCGGTGAAGCCGCTGTTGGAGTTCGCAGATACCATGCCAGAGGAATTGCCCCATGAACTACCTCCTATGCGAGACATCCAGCATCACATCGATTTGATTCCAGGTGCGAGTCTACCCAACTCACCATGCTATCGGATGAGTCCTAAGGAGACTGCCATCCTACGAGAGAAGGTAGAGGAACTGTTGCGGAAGGGGCAGATTAGAGAAAGCATGAGTTCTTGTGCAGTTCCTACCTTGCTGATGCCGAAGAAAGATGGAAGTTGGTGGATATGTGGATAGTAGAACCATCAACAAGATCACTGTTGGACAACCTTATTCTCCAGACAGATGGACTGACTGAGTCACTCAATAGAACTTTGGGCAACCTTATTCGAAGCATCTGTAGAGAAAAGCCAAAGCAGTGGGACTTTGCTCTTGTGCAAGCAGTGTTCGCATACAGTAGCGCCAAGCACAGTGCCTTAGGAAGAGCTCCATTCTTGGTTGTCTACATGCAAGTTCCCAGACATGCTTTAGACTTAGTTCATCTACCCAGGGTCCTCGGGCTGAGTGTTGTAGTTGAGAACCTAGCCAAGGAGGTGCAAGCTGTCCAAGCTAAAGTGAAGCAAAGACTAGAGGAAGCCAACACTAAGTACAAGGAAGCAGCCAACAAGCATCGCAGGCCCAAGACCTCCGAGGTAGGTGATATGGTGATGGTGTTTCTTTGTAAAGAAAGATTTCCAGTGGGCACTTATAACAAACTAAAGCCGAAGAAGCAAGGGCCATTTCAGGTGCTGAGAAAGATCAACGATAATGCCTATGTCATTGACTTGCCTGAGGACATGGACATATCCAGGACATTTAATGTTAGTGACATGTGCACCTACTATCTGTCGGATGAACCTCAATACCCGGAGCCGGTTCCAAACTCGAGGTCGAGTTTCTTACAAGTGGAGGGGATTGACGTGGAGCATACGGAGGAGATCTTCCTATCCAAATTCAACCATATTCACAAGAGTTGACGGGTTGGATGGTGAAGTTTATCTTATCTTAAATTTTGAAAGGAGTGTATCCAGTCCATATTATGTCCAGATCCATATTATGTTCAGATTCAAGATCAGAATAAGGAGTGTATCTGGTCCATATTATGTCCAGATTCAAGATCAGAATAAGCAATATATTTGGTCCATGTTATGTCCAGAGTCAAGATGAGGATGACTTTTCTTTTAATTAGAGTTTATCTTCTTTTCAAATTCAAGTAGGCTACAGCTTTCTCTATAAATAAGGCCTAGTCCGGTCCTGTGATGTACTCACGGTTTTTCATTCAATCAAAAAAAAAAAAAAAAAAAGACTCTTTTCAATTTATCTCCTAAAGGCTTGGTTCTTCTACCGAGCAAGGCAACATGCAGCCTTGTTCTTCGCTTCCTTGCTGCATCAAATTGACATCCTGATTAGTGAATGCTAAGAGTCTAATGATCATTCAAAGTGAATTTTCAAAAATTCAAACAATCCACACTAAATATTGGGGAAGGCTGAAATTAATTTCCAGGATTTTAAGTAGCTAATTCTCTTGAGAAGGTCAACTTACGTTTATAAAAAAATAAGAGAACTTTCAGGAGGGTTTAATAAATACTTGACTCCAATGTTCTTGATGATTGAGAGGGTATCAAGTGTTAACATGACAGCTTATGTTAGATCATGGGAACTTTCTAGATGAATCTAAGAGGTATCGATTACTTGTAAGCACATTAATCTCTTGTTGGCTGTGTGCAAATACCCTATATTTCTGAATGTGATTGATCAGTTCTACAGTTCCCAACAAGACCTCATTTCCATGTAATTATCAGCATTCAGCAGATTGAAAAGGTACCCAAGACTTTTGGTATAACCAAATCTTTCATAACAAAGTGGAAATGAGACAACAAAAATATAATTATTTGGTAGTTATCCAATCTTTCCCGACAAACTATTGCTTCATCTCTTGAGTTGATGGAAAACAAGGAAGTAGTCACATATGTTCTTGGTTAAGAGATCAAGGGGAAATTGTTCAAGAATATATGAGGTATGGAAAACCAAATTAATGAAGTTATGTTACCTGGGCCCTTTTGAGGTATCCAGAAGTGAGGGTTGAAGTCTTGGCAGGATGGGATGTCCCAGCCATCCCATGACATATGGGACCTAACCTTGGATGGGTGTGGTACCCCGAAACATACATCTGCCAGCCATTCTGCTCGTCTTGCCTTCATGTTGGCTGGAATGCACACTGATACAACTGTCCTGGCTTCTTTTGAGGATAAGTTAGCAATTGAGGACTTGAGGACTCCAGAAGCTGAGACCTGACATGCACTAACCTGCCAGGTCCTTTGAAACCGAGGACTTCGCTAGATGGGACTGACCTATGGCTCTGCCCTCAACTTTGATCCGTTTTTTTTTTGTTGGCGGGGGGGGGGGGGGGGGAGAGGAAAAGGAGAAGGGATCAGTGGGAGAGATGAGGAGATGAAAAGAAAAAGGGGAAGGGATCAATAAGAGGGAGGAGGAGGAGGAGGAAAAAAAGGGAGTGGAGAAGGTTCAAGATATGATGACTAAATTTTTATTATCTTTTTGGGATTTAGCTTTAAAACAGTTTAAAATCTTAAATTGTACTAGTTATTTAGTGGTTAGCTTGGTGGCTAGGAGGGGAAATTTAAGCTATTTGCACAGGTTCAGACCCTAGATTCAGCATCAAATTTTTCTGAAAATAATAGATAAAAAATAAAAATATAGAAAATAGAATATATTATATGTACATTATTATATTATATTATATACATGCTGACATGCATATATAATATTCTCAAAAAGTAATATCACATAAAATCTAAAAATATAAAAGAATGGCATCCCAAGAGGTCCATCCTAAAATAATATTACATAAAAATTAAAAATATAGAAAAAGGGTATATGTATTATATTATACATTATATTCTTAAAAATAACAATATGAATATCAAAAAAATAGAGAAGGCATCCCAAGCAAGTGCCAGGACCATCCTAGGCATGAAAATTTAGATTCTTTTAATCTTGCTCCTCTCTAACAATAATATTTTCAAACTCATGGCAATTTAAGAAAATTAAGCAATAATAAAACAATTATATACATAGTCTTAATAGATTTTAGTCATATATATTTTGTTATATAATATTGTAGTCTTGCTTCACGGCCACTTGTGCGGCACCTCAGCATCAAATTGGAAGTTTAAACAAGCTGACGGTAAAAATGCCTGGTATAGCAACTAAGCTCAGTGTCGTATCGTTTATGAGAGGTCATTGGTAATCAAGGAAGAAGATCCAATAACTTAGAAGGCCACAAGAAAATTATATTATCAGTTTTAAGTAGATACATGAACAAGATAATATTAAGCTAGAAAGTGCCAGAATATTCAACCAAAAGATTTCAACACATTATGGACCAGCATAAATAGATCTCCTTAGCTTACATACATATTTGCCTTTTGAAATTTGACAGTAGCATGTCTTAATATAGCCTAGTCAATATTGACCTAGTAATATGGTACATTAATGTTAGCTGGTATTGATTGATCAATAAAGAAGCAGTGAGGAAAAATACAATCTTATTTTTTTCTCTAAGTATGGGTCAATATTTAAATACAATAACCCACAAAAAATGGTAAGTATGATTCTACAAAAGTGGTAAGCGTCGCTGTACAAAAATAATAAACAACTATAGAATATATACAATAAGAAAAAAAAAATCAGAGGAGAATATTCAAAGATAGTATTGCTGGTTATGATAAATTCTCTTGATAGATTTTTTTATTTGCCGAGGTTATAGTTGATCCTTGATTGTTGAAATCTTGGCTTGATTCTATCCTTCTTGGTTTGATTCTATGAGAGCAATATGATTTGCGCTTATTCTGATAGATTTGCTTGAGATTCATGAGATTCTAATACTCCCCTTCAAGCTAGTAAATAAATGTCTTCCATTCTCAACTTGCTAGTAATTTTCTGAAATCTTGTTGTAGATAATCTCTTAGTTAAAATATCAGCCAGCTAACTATTTGATGGCAAATAAGGAGTACCAATCAAGCCACTCTTTAACTTCTCTTTTATGAAATCTCTATCTATTTCAGTGTGCTTAGTTCTGTCATGTTGAACAGGATTATGTGCAATGTTGATAGCAGATTTGTTGTCACAGTACAATCTCATAGTTCCTTCTCTCTTGATTCTGAGATCATTCAGAATTATCCTCAGCCACAAAAGTTCACAAATTTCATGAGCAATAGCTCTAAATTCGGCTTCAGCACTGGACCTTGCATCTACATTCTGCTTTTTACTTCTCTATATCAGCAAATTATCTCCCAGAAAAGTGCAATAGCCGGACGTCAATCTTCTATCCACGTGAGATCCTGCATTCTCCGCATCTATGTAGGCTTTTAGAGTTAGTTCTTTTCTTTTTTGAACAAAATCCTCTTTTCTGGTGTGGCTTTGAGATGTGAAGAATTTTAGAAATTGCTTGCAAGTGTTCGTCTTTCGGATCATGCATGAATTGACTTATCACACTCACTAAGTAAGCTATATCTGGCCTTGTATGGGAGAGATAAATTAATCTTCCAATAAGTCTTTGATATCTCCCTTTATCAACTGCGTTGCTTCCTTTTGTCCTATTTATTCTATGGTTCGGATCAATAAGAGTGCTTGCTGCCTTGCTGTTGAGATTCTTTATTTCTTTAAGAAGGTCTAGCACATTTTCTTGGAGATATGAAAATATCCTTTCTAGAGTATGCCACTTCAATGCTTAGAAAGTACTTCAGCTTCTTAAGTTTTTTGATTTCAAACTCTTGATCCAAATATTTTTGAAGAATTTTTTTTAATTGCATCATTTTCAGTCACAGTGATATCATCGACATATATTAGTAGAAATGTAACTTCATCTTTAATTGAATATTTGATAAACAATGTGTGGTCTCCTTAGCTTTGTTTGTATCCTATTCTCAATATAGTCTTTGTAAATCTTTCAAATCATGCTTTAGGAGATTGTTTCAAGCTATACAGTGCTTTTTTTACCGACAGATCTTATCTACTCTAAAATTTTTATTAAATCCAAGTTGTGGCTCCATCAAAACCTCCTCCTTCAAGTCTCCAGATAGAAACACATTCTTAACATCAAATTGTTGTAGGCACCAACTAAATATGGTAGCAAGGGATAGTAATATATGTACAGTATTCATTTTTGCCATAAGGGCAAAGGTTTTTTGATAATCCACCCCATAGGTTTGAGTATATCTTTTTGCCACTAATCTAGCTTTGTACCTCTTAAGAGACCCATTAGTTTTATATTTCAATGTGTAAATCCATTTGCATCCTACTGGTTGGTTTTCTTTAGGTAGAGTAACAACCTCCCATGTCTTATTTTTTTTTAATGTATTCATTTTCTCTTTCATAGCTTGTACCTAATTCTTATCCTTTAGTGCCTCTTGTACGGTCTTAGGGACGTCAATCAAATTTAGGATAGTAAGGAAGCTTCTGTATTGTGGGGATAGTCTATGGAAGGATACAAACTGTGAAATTGGATGTTGGATGCATTTTCTGTTGGTTTTTCTTAAAGTAATTGGTAGGTCCAAAGCTTGAGGGATATATTTCTTAGGTTTAAATTCATTGTTAAAGGAAGAAGGGGGAATAGTTTCTTTACCCGAGTATGGTTCAGACTCATGGACTTGTATCAATTATGGAATGGGCTTCTTCCTTCTTGAATATTGTAGTAGTTTAGATGGTTTCGGGTTTGGTTGCTGCTGGTGCCCTTCCTGGATCGTGATGTCAGATTTTGATGTAGGTTGGCAAGAAACAGAGGACGACCGAGATGATCTCTGAGGCGAAAAAGAAGGCAACTGAGAAAAAGAAGAAGACAATTGAGTACCACCAAAATCACCAAGGAGAAATCCTTCCTATTTCATATCTTTTGAACTCCTCTTGAAGATAGGAATGTGGAGATTGAAAGAATGATTCAGTTTCACTAAAAGTGATATCCATGGAGATAAACACCTTTCAGGTTGAAGGATGATAACATTTGTGGCCCTTTTTGGTATTTGAGTACCCATAAACATATACTTTAAAGCTTTAGGATCGAGTTTGTCCTTATTTTGTTGGTGAACATGGACATAGGAGACACAAACAAACACTCTAAATGGTAGGTGTTGCGGACAAGGGCTCGGTCCGTCACGTAAGGTATTTTTGCTCTGGCCCATGGGTCTCACAGTTTTGCCCTTTAGAAGGCGCCTCACGTGGGAAGAATTTTTTCCTCCTTATAAGCACGAGTCTCCATTGACTCACAATCGATGGGGGACTATTGGTGCTTTCCACATTATTAGAACCACAACAGAGTCCCCTAGTCAAGGGGGACTCCGATGTGTACAGTTTGAGAAGCCCTATAGTCAGTCGTGGCAGGCCTCAGTCTTAGAAAATCGAGGCGGACCTCAACTCCTACTTGGTGCACCATTGTTGCGGACAAGAGCTCGGCTCGTCACATGAGGTATTATCCATTCTGGCTCATGGACTTCACGGTTTTGCCCTTTAAAAGGTGCCTCACATGAAAATTTTTTTTTCTCCTTATAAGTGCGATTCCCTCTTGACTCACAATCGATGTGGGACTATTGATGTCCTCCACATTATTAGAACCACAACAGCAGGTTATTGAAAAAATGAAACTCAAGATGAAGTTTTGATACTATATGAATAAGACTTTTATTGCATAGGAGATGAGAGAACACCCTATTTATCAAGTAAGCTATTGTTAGGACCGTCTCTTCCCAAAACCTTTTTGGAACATTGGATTGAAATAGAAGTGTTCGGGTAACATTGAGTAAGTATTTATTTTTTCGCTTAGTCATCCCATTTTGTTGGAATGTGTCAACATAAGAAGACTCATGGATAATTTTTTTTTTTTGAAAGAAAGTAGAGAGAGTGATTAAGGTAATTTCTTGCATTATCAGATCTAACTTGTTTTATAAAGATTCCGAATTGAGTTTTAATTATTTTGTGAAAAATAGAAAAAATATTGCTTACTTCAGACTTCTCCTTCATTAGATATAGCCATGTAGTTTTAGTACAGTCATCAATAAAAGACACAAACCACTTAGTCCTAGTGAAGTTAGAAATTTTAGACGGACCCCAAACATCAGTATGCACTAACGAAAAAGGTTGAAAGCACTTTG
This sequence comes from Elaeis guineensis, assembly GCF_000442705.2. Classification (NCBI taxonomy): domain Eukaryota; kingdom Viridiplantae; phylum Streptophyta; class Magnoliopsida; order Arecales; family Arecaceae; genus Elaeis; species Elaeis guineensis. Next base: position 111,475,637 of record NC_025997.2, on the reverse strand, counting down.
TATTACTCAAAGGAAATGACACATGATGGTATTTAGCAATTTCACAAGTGTCACAATGAAAATTTTTAACAGCAACATTTTTGAAAAGTAAAGGAAACATGATCTTGAGCAGCTGAAAAGGTGGATGACCAAGCTGAAAGTGGTGAAGTCAAATTTTAGATTTGTTTGAGGAGCTAGAATTAATGGAAGAAGCACTTCGTGAAGAGCAGAAGAGGCTTAACTGAGTATCTTTATTCATAGAACTATTACTTCAAGATAATAGAGCCCATTCTGTTCTTTAGTAAATCCAATCATCCTCCCCATAACCTGGTCCTGAAAGACACAATGATTGGGAAAAAAGATTATCTGACAGTTTAAGTCTTTGGTAAGTTGATGAATGGAAACAAGATTGGTGGATAATTTAGGAACATGTAGCACATTTTTTAGAGAGAGGGAAGGAGTCAAATTTATGGTGCCCTGACTTGCAATGGTTATGGGAGAACCATTAGTAACAGTAATTTTCTTATTCCATGGACATGATTTATAAGTTTCAAATTTAGTGGAGTTATGTGATATATAATCGATGGCTTCGGAGTCTATGATCCAAAAGTCAAAGTGGGTGGAGTTGTCAGCATTAAAGATTTTAGAAACAAGGCATGTACCAGATTAAGCCAATGAATACGAGCTAGATGAATTAGAGAGGGATTTAAGAAAATCTCGTAGTTTGTTAATCTCTTTCTTGTTGAATTTTTTGAATTCATCACTATTAGGGATTGGTTTTTCTTGAGAGGTAACTTATTCTTGAAGTAGGCCTGACTTCTCTGCTGTCCTTTAAATCCTCCATTCTGACAAAGGACTTGTGCTTTTCCATAAAATTTGAAACAATTTTTTTTTATATGTCGGGGCTTTTTACAATAGTTGCACTAGAGTCCATCTCGATTGAACTATTTAGAGGAATGATTATCAATGGTTTTGTTATCCTGCCCTTGTCCAAAGTTATTAGACTGACTTCCTCCATCCGTAGCTTTCGTAGAGACCATAGCTGAGCCTTTGGAAGTCTGTGATTCCAGCATGACACTCCGCCGAATTTTCTCAGCATGTATAATAGAGCATACTTCATTCAATGATGGCAGCCATTTTTTCCCAAGAATCTGAATCCTAACTTGATCAAACTCTATATTAAGTCCCGCAAGAAATTCAAAAATTCGATCTCGTTCTACCAAACCCAAAAGAACTTTGGTATCTTTACTGCATAGTATCTTAATATCTTGATAATGGTTTAATTCAAGCCAAAAATCATTCATCAAGTTATAATATTCCGTAACCGAAAGAATACTTTGCTTGGTGATTAAAATTTTCATCTTGATCGTATTGATTACAGCGGCATCCTGCATCTTAGAGTATGTTTGACGAACCGTTTCCCATATATCTCTAGCAGTAAGAGAAACATACAGTTCTTATTGATATCAGATTGCATTGAATTCCATAATCAGGATATGATCATCGAGTCTTCCTCATCCCACGCGGAAAACTTTGGATCATCAACACTAGGTCCAGCCTCGTTCAAATGACAAAGTTTTCCTCTCTTCTTGAGGAATGTCTTAACAATCTGCGACCATTGGAGATAATTCTTCCCATCAAGCCGATATGAAGGATTTATATTTTGGAGCTCTCCATTTGGTCCATTCGGTAAAGATCCAAAAGTTGGTCCAGCAGAATTACTAGCCACAGTTTCAGAGGTTTTCGATATTTTCAGAAGATTGAAGAAACAAAAAAAATCAAGAGAAGAAACAACCGGATATGAATGGCAAAGGCAGTGGTAACTGAGGAAGGTCTGATCGCCAATAAAGGCACGACCAAGAACAATCGGCGATGAAGATCGCTAACTCAACAATGAAGGTTGACGAAAAAGAAAAGGCCCAAGGATGAGAGCCTTGATATCGTGAGGAAAAATACAATCTTATTTTTTTCCTCCAAGTATGGGTCAATATTTAAATACAATGATCCACAAAAAATGGTAAGTATGACTATACAAAGTGATAAGTGTGGCTGTACAAAAATAGTAAATAATTATAGAATATATACAATAAGAGGAGAGAATTCAGAGGAGAATATTCAAAGATAGTACTGTTGGTTGCGATAAATTTTTTTGATAGATTTTTTTATTTGCCGAGATCATAGTTGACTCTTGATTGTCAAGATTTTGGCTTGATTCTATCCTTTTTGGCTTAATTCTATCCTTTTTGGCTTAATTCTATGAGATCAATATGGTTTTAGCTTATTCTATTAGATTTACTTGAGATTCGTGAGATTCTAACAGTCAGTATTCAAATAATTACATAGCTTCTCACCTTAGACTTAGAGCACTCCTATTTACCTTAAATAAATTACTTTTAAAGTTCACATATGTTTAAAAATAAGTAAAATAGTAAAATTTCACAAATAAGTTAAGAAAAAGATTAAAAAAAATGAAACGGTGTCCCAAGCAAGTATGAGGATGCTTGATTGAGACGGCTACGAGGGTGGGGTGGGTGCGGGGTGTCCCATTCAATGGACAAACTAGGATGCCTCTATCTCATGGGTTTTAAAAACTTGCCTAGAAGTACCTTGGGATTGGGCATATAGTTACAACATTTGGGCATGAGTCCACAATAGGAACTTCTTAATAATATATGGCTAAAGCACTTGAGAGACCCATCAACACCCAATACTGGAGTCCATGCAACATAGCCATCAAGCTTGGATGCTATAAAATCTAGACCTCCAACTTGTGGTGCTTTTGAGATCTATTTTGATAATTTGTTATGATATTTAGTCATGGTATTTAAATGAATGCAAGGTTATTATTACCAACCTACGTAGGAATACTTTCATTAGTCCCACATAACTTTCTTTTTCCAATATAGTCCATCAAGTGCACAACTTGCTCATACAAACATGCAACCATCTCAATTTCTAGCTCCTCTCCTTCTTTCTCTCCCCTTCTAATGGTAGTATGTGCATTATTTTACCAGCTCTATCTCCTTTCTTTCTTCCCATCAAAGGACTGCTGAATAATCTGATTTCTGCAAGACAATAGGTCAACAAATTCTTGTCTAGTGCCATAGTTTGAGTTTCTATTCCTCCATAGCTGTAAGCAATAATTTATGCTACAAGCACATTTATGTACTTATTTTTATTTTATTTTATTTTTTTATGTTTGAAAAATGAGAGGCATCACATGATAGGATTACACTTTACATGTTTTTTGATTACATGTTGTTGGCGTTGAGGATTGATTTGGCTCAGGCTGATAAGCTGCAAAGCCGAAGGGAGCTATTCAGGGACCTGGGTAGCTGGCCGGAGATTTTGATACAGTTGATGATGGCCGGATCTTCTTTTCAACACTTGAGAGCACCTTGAAATATCATAAGCAGAGGAAGTCCACTTGTCGGGGTTTCTCAGTAAGGGATGCTTCGATGCCTAAGTCAAACTATCTCAGAGGAATAGAGGTTCCAAGTAGAAGAAGACAGAGATAGAAGGAGATTTAGCAATGTGCGCTATCTTAGTATTGAACCCCATGCTGGTATCATCCTATTACAGTTTCGATACGTGATTCGGTATGGTATTAGATAGCATACTGAGTGTCTGTACAGCATGAGACACCATATTGGTACGGTATTGGTATGGTATGGTACATCCCATATCAGGCGGTAAGGAGTGGTATGGCAAACCATAAGATCTAGAGTCTTTGTTAGTTTGTCCATATGAAAGAAGGGAGAGAGGGACTCCATTCCTTTGTACAGAATAGAGACTTGACTTAGAGTTGGATCATACTTTGTTCCACCTATTTGAGCACCTCAGAGAGGAGTTTATATATGCGAGTATTGGAGCCTATTACGATTGAAATCTTGGGACATGTGAGGGAGGCGGTTGAGGATAACTGCACGCATGCCTAGGAGATATGGTGAGATATGGATCTCACGGTCATGGAGGCCATTCTGTCATTGTGGGCCAGCTATAACTGAGTGGGGGAGATTCAGGCATCTCTGTATGCTTCTAGGAGTGGCCATATGGCAGGAGCTGATTATCCGAGGTGAGGACTTCGTGGCTGATTCATGTTAGGCTCCGAGTGGTCGGTTGTACCACGTTGGCTGGGTCGACTCTAAGATGTATCGCATGTTATTTTACCAGTTTAATTATCTAATATTTTCATTATCCAGTTCTTACCTGACTGAAATCTGAAAAATTCCCACAATCATGTTGAACCGTGCAGGCTTGGATAAATTGGTGTTGCGTAACCTAAAACAGGTGTACTTCCTAAAATTTAAATTATCAGTCTTCCTCTAAAGTAGATTTGACTTTGGATTTTGATCAATGAATTCTGACTCTAAAGGTTTTAACTATGCAATTTTCCTAAAGAAATTTCCTTGGATCAATTTTTTCCTTTTTATTATTGGATGAAGATGCACATGCATATTTCTAGATGTAAATTCAAACTAACTTCTTATTGATGTAATTTCCTTCTATTATTTAGAATTTTCACTGTTTGGCAGGTATTTGGAACCTTTGTCAATTGCTTTGGAGAATGAGAAATGGTCCTTGGTGCAACCTTTGCTCTCTTCGTCCTACGTTGGATATGGCACTTCCAGCTTAGAACAAGTATAATTTCTTAAGTTGACCACTGATATTGTCTATAATTACTATTCAATTTTTTAACCTAAAATTTTCTTCATTTGACTAGGCTAGCAATAAATAGCAAGACAAATCTAATATTATATACTCCTTGCACAAGTTTCTCCATTAGACTTTTTGCTAAGCAAATCAGAATAAGTTGACAGAGTTAAAGATTTTAATTAGGTTAATTTAGAGGGATTCTTTAAAAAGTGGCATCATTTCTTACTGTCTTAGATGATCAAAACCATGGGTCAGACCTATCAAAAAGTTGAATGTAGCAAAAATGTTTGTATTATGGTTGATTCATTACACATAATTTGGCAAAAGTGTAAGATAAGTGAGTTAAACTGAACAGAGCACATGAATGGTGTAGTTGATATAGTTGGGAAAAATTAGGAGAGGTGTAAGAATATAATATTCCATTTGTCACATCTGCCAAGTATTTTTTCATGGTAATTTTTATTGAGGTCTAAAATATTTGTGAATGTTTAAAAAATTCCAACAGTTCTCAAATTGATGGCTATGGATATTAGACATAATAAATTTGTTGGCAATTAGTCCTAGTCATTTCTAAGCATTTTAATTCAAAGAGAACTATGCTTATGTGGTGAGGATAAATCATTGCTTATTTCCTGATAACAAGATTAAACTTATTGCTAATGATGCTCCAACATATTCTGAGAAATTGCAGAAACACTATCATGCTGATTAAATTTTTGAAAACCCTCTTGATGGCATCCCATGGGGCTTTTTAATTTATTATTCATTGTGGGTATTTTTGCTAGATGCTGTTGATGAAGGCAGCCATAGGTCAAATTTTAGTTACTTTATTTGTTTACCTCAGGGAGGGTTTGCACCAAAATAATCATAACTCCTAAATACTTTCTTTACATGTTAACTTTAAACTCTGTTCTATTAATAGGGATGCAACCTCATTAAATTTATTGAACATGACCGATGTAAATATTACACAAGTATGACACAATAAAATTTTCTTCTTCAGACCATTGGAATGAAGTAATAATATTTATAACAATTAAGAGGTTCATATCTTGTGCTAGGATTATGAATTTAGACTTTAGAGGTCATCCAAAGTGAAATTTCTATGATGATTTTCTTGGTTTGGAATCTTATGAGTTATGATGCAATTTAGTTGGCAGAAGTCATGCTGCAAGTGCAGCAGCCATAGTCCAACAAGAACATCAGGAAGCAATGGTTGCAGTAAGCAGCAGCAAAAAGGAAGCTAGTGCTGTTGGAGTTATTTAAAAGAGTTCAAAATGAATATCTGATGATCTCAACCGGTGTCTAGGAGAATATATTAATGTTGCAACATCATCAGGTGCATAATGCTGAAAACTTGGAGTCATGCTGGTGGAATGCTTGTGTTAGAAGGCCTCCAGGTGGCAGAGATGTTTTCTTTTCAGTAGTGGGTTTGTAGTGAAACTCTACTTGGTTTCAAAAGCAAAATGGAATTAATTTGATTGAAGAGTTCACAAGTAAAATAGAATTAATTTAAATTTCGGTCAAAGGTCTCGATATGTTTAGGACTTCATTTTCCTATTGAATTAAGCATGATGTAAGAAGCATAATTGGGCTGCGAAGGGTGGAGACTTGATATTTTACTTGCATTGAAGATTAAATATTTTAGGTCTTCTCCCTTCTGAGCAACCATGACTTAGGAGTCTCTGATGTTCCCCTCCCTCTGTGCAAAAACCTATTCCCTAGTTTCTCTTCGTTCTTTGATATCACTTTACATCTATTTGACATTACTCCAATCATCTCAGTCAGCTTTCTTCATTGTAATTCTTCCTTTCTCTTTTCTTCACAAATCAAGAATTTATCTTTAAATTAAATATTACCCATTGCTGCATCTAAGGGCAAACTGGCAAAGGGCTTGCATGGATTATTGTGCACTGGAATCTGTTTGTTCACTGCCCTCGTCATATTTTAGATATTCCATCATTACCAAAAGAAGTGTATGTACATCACAAAATAGAGGACTTCCACTTGATCTTCCTCCTTTTCTTACTGTGACTTTCCTATGTTTCTTGTTTCATCATCCTCCATTAAAGGAGTCGTAAATTCCCACTTTTGTACAGGAGATCTTCAATGCCAACAGAGGAAGTAGATTGACAGAGAGACAATGTATTCTTTCTGAATTTAGTTTTTTGGTTGATCTGGCAAATCTTTTAATCTAAGCATGTATGGTTAAATTGGTCAAGGGTAAGAAATTGTTGAAAAACAAATTGTAGAAAACTTCAAAACATGTCTAAAGAGTTAGGTTATTATCTTAACTTCGCAATAAAGTTCTGTGAAAAACTTGATGATGCTGGAGCTCAAAATATTCAGGAAGAAAAAGATGTTGAAGCCTGAAGGGTTTGAGGAACATTTGATATGAGTGTTGGTATACAATAAAATCTATAGAATTTTAGAAAACAATATGGAGTATTAATTAAAATTAATTTATGTATAAAAACATACGGAAAATACTGCATTCATGATGAAGTTTGGGTCAGACCTCTGATAAAGGTTTCAGTTAGTCATTAATAAATTTTCTAGAAACTTCGGAAGTTTGTGACTAGAGTTGAATCTTGGTTGTTCCTGATACAAAGTTACAGTTAGGTTTTGATGCATTTTTGCTATCACTGATTGATAATCATATATAGATAAGATGTTCAGATAGGAAACATTTTTCTTTTCTTTGCCAGCATGAACAGTATGTCTTTGACCTAACTATTTTACTCTAGACTTTAAAGATCAAGAAACTAACATATCATAAAATTCACGGATGAAGCCTGGTAACAGATACACTTCCAAGCATGTACCATCTGTATTCAAACTTCGAGTTGCTGCTAAACTTTCTACTACATTTAATGCGATATAATATGAAGTTGACATGAGCAAGCACTGTTTCTTGAGTAACATGACTATTGATTAAAACATAAAGTAAATTTAGATTCTAGTAGCATATATCATTTGTATTTTCTTTTTTTCTTTCTTTCTTCACTTGCGTATGTTGTTGATCTAACTCTATATTCTAATTCTGTATTGAAGGACTCATTGGAGATAGATCAGCTTATTAGTTACTTAATAAATAAGGAAAACTCAGAGGGTGTTGTGCTGCTTGGGCACAGTACTGGTTGCCAGGTTGTATATGTAAAATACAAACATTTACTTGAAGCTTAGCTTGTCTTACTATCCAGGCATGTGTCAAGTATGTTAAATTGAACCATGAACACTTACACAGGATATCGTGCATTATATGCGTACAAATTTTGCATGCTCTAGAGCAGTTCGTGGAGTCATTTTACAGGTATTTTCTTATTTATGATGTGTTTTCTACATTTATAGCTTTATGTGCATTGAAAATGTTTTTAAGTTAGAAAATTTTTAAGGTTCAGGGAGGTTACATAAGCTTAATCTCCCCCCCATGCCAAATTCTGTCCCCAAACTTAAAAATGCAGAACCACACAGAGGAAATGATTTGTGTGAGAATACTAAAAATTAACCAAACAAGAATTGACTTAGGCTGATAATTCTCCCGACTGATTCCCCTAGGAGGTTGTCCCAGTTTGGAGCACAAAAGAGCATGGAATACAACATGAAGAAAGCCGAAAGAGCCTTATAGCTCCATAGTGATGCTTTTCTTGGCTTTTGGACATGCTCAAATATTCTTCTTTATCCTAGAATTCCTTTAAAATGATTTGGCAATTCTTCAATTCAGATCATCCAACAAAAAGCTATAGGGTGTCACCTGAGTGCTCGAATTACATTTCTCAACAAACTGATGTGGTGGCAGGCAGCTGATATTGTTAAAAAGTCTGTGTAGGTTTCTGTTGCAGCCTTCCTTGTCAACAAAAGAACTGTTAGGGCCTGATTCCAGGAGAAGGATGCTGGATATTTTATCTTCAAGAAGTTCTCCATAAGTCCATATATTAAATTTCCCGCCTCTTAAGTCAAAATCTCCTTATACAAGCTTCATCAATAACTGCTCATAGGAAAAGCACCCTCTGAACCTTGTCATTGAAGCCTCAGGATCAGATTCTCTTCCATGTGGATGATCAAGAATCAGATTAAGAAGACCTGTTATCACATGTCCGGTCAACACAAGCTGTCCCTTAATCAAAGTAGAAGCCTTCAACCAGGACTGACTGTCTCATCCTCTCATTAGCCAGTCATTCTGCCACCTTTATCTGAAGTGAAACTGTTTGGTGCCCTGAAAGAGAACCAACAAAGGCAACTAAGCACATTGTGTGCAGAGAAAAAAAATTAGTATCTCCTCTTCTTTTGTTGAACCGTACCCCAGTCTCAAACCGATGTTTCTTGATTTGATGGGTAAAAATGCCTGTAGATCTTCTTACATTGTGCATCATTTAAGAGCTATTATGGAAAGTCAACTGTAAATATTGTACTCCTATTTAGTTAGTATGGTTATAGGGATTTATTCCCTAATTAGTTCCAAATTAGGTTGCAGGAATACTTGTATATATATGTGTATTCTTCTATTGAATACAAGAAAAATTCCCAATCTAGATGGTATCAGAGTAGGTTGCCTGACTGCCGATCGGCCAGTCTCCTGAATTCGGTCATCGGATTCCCGGCGAGTGGACTTCACACGCCACTCCTATGTTCAGCGCTGCCCCACGCGCTGGTGAGTGAGGGTGCGTCCGACGTCGGCTTGTTCTCCGGCTTCTTCCCCGACGTTGCCTTGCACCGATTAGTGAAGCTCTGTGAGTTGTCTTGGGTATTGGTGTGTTCTTGTGGGTACTTCGAAATTGGATATTGCTGCAACCCTCTTTTCATCAGATTCTGTCAGACATTATGGCTGAGACTAAATCTACTGTGGATGAGAACAAGGCAGTAATTGCTGATGCGATTCCGATGATGACTAAGATCACGGAACATAAGCTTAATGGCTCCAATTATCTGGAGTGGAGCAAAACGGTTCGTATTTACATGCACAGTATTGATAAAGATGATCACCTCACGAATGATCCACCTAGCGATGATACAAGACAAAACTGGCTAAGGGAGGATGCTCGATTGTTTTTACCACTTTGGAATTCTATTCACAGTGAGGTAATTAGTCTAATTAATCACCGTGAGTTTGTTAAGCAATTGATGGACTATTTAGATTTTTTGTACTTTGGCAAAGGGAATATTTCCTGTATTTATGATGTGTGCAAGGCTTTCTATCATGCAGAGAAACAAGATAAGACTCTTACGTCTTATTTTGGATTTTAAAAGAGTATATGAGGAACTTAATGTTTTATTGCCCTTTAGTCTTGATGTGAAAGTTCAGCAGGCCCAATGAGAGCAAATGACTGTGATGAGTTTTCTGGCTGGTCTTCCTTTAGAATTTGAAACTGTCAAATCTCAGATCTTTTCTAGTTCTGAGATTTTTTCTTTGTATGATACTTTTATCCGAGTGCTCTGTACAGAAAATTCTCAATTTTCTCAACCTGTTAGTGGTGCTCTTGTCAGTCGCAATGTACTGGACAACAAAATAATAGAGGAAATAGTGGAGGGGCGTATGGTAATAGGAGTAATCAGCGAAGTGGAGAGGTTGGCCCCAATCGTGATTCAGGAGGAACTATTTGTTACTACTATCATGAGCCTGGGCATACAAAACGCTCATGTTGGAAACTTCAGAACAAATCTCAACGATCTCAGATGGCAAATGTGGCAGTTGAGGAGTCTCCAGTAGCCTCATCCTTTGAGAAAACTGTTCAAGTGTCTGCAGAAGAGTTTGCATAGTTCTTCCAATATAAAGCATTTTTAAAATCTACCAATTCTTTTGTCACTACTATCACCGAGTCAGGTAAATCCACTACATGCCTTGTGTCTTCCTCTTCAAAATGGGTCATTAATTCTGGCGCTACAGACCATATGACAGGTAATTCTAGCCTTTTATCTGCCTTCCAATCTCATACAATTTCTTCTAATGTTACGTTGATGGGTCTACTTCTTGTGTCATAGGTTTTGGAATTGCACACCCAACATCATCAATCTCTTTGTCATCTGTTTTGTGCTTAACGAAGTTCACTTTCAATTTACTGTCTGTTAGTAAACTAACTTGTGCCCTAAATTGTTGTCTCATTTTTCCCTAATCGTTGTGTATTTCAGGATCTTATGACGAAGTAGATTATCATTAGAGGTCGTGAGTCGGTTGGTCTTTATATCCTTGACAAATAGGTGTCGCAGTCTCTTGCTTGCTTTAGTACCTTAACTCCTTTTGAAGTCCATTGTTGGTTGGGACATCCTTCCTTGTCTATTTTAAAGAAGTTATGTCCACAGTTTCAGTCTTTATCTGTTTTAGAATGTGAGTCGTGTCAATTTGCCAAACATCATCGTTTACCTTCAGTGTCTCGAGTCAGTAAACGAGCATTGTCCCCTTTTGAGTAAGTTCATTATGATGTTTGGGGTCCATGTCCTATTGTTTTCAAGTCTGGATTCAAGTATTTTGTTACCTTTGTTGATGATTACTTTCATACTAGGTTATATTTAATGAAGAATCGTTCAGAATTATTTTTTATTTTTTATTTTTTTATGCTGAAATTAAAACACAATTTAATGTTTTTGTGCGTATATTGCAAAGTGATAATGCCAAAGAATATTTTTCAGAAAATTTTTAAAATTATGTCACAGAATGGTATTCTTTATTAGTTCTCATATGCTGATGCTCCATCCCAAAATGGAGTTGCTGAAAGGAAGAACCGGCATCTCCTTGAGGTAGCTAGAGCACTTCTTTTTTAAATGAAGGTTCCTAAACAATTTTGGGTTGATGCAGTTTCTATGGTCTATTTTTTGATCAATCGTATGCCTTCTTCTATCCTTAATGGTGACATTCCTTGTGCTGTTTTATTTCCATCTAAATCTTTGTTTCTCATTGAACCTCGTATATTTGGTAGTACTTGCTTTGTGAGAGATGTTCGTCCCCAGGTAACTAAATTGGATCCAAAGTCTCTGAAGTGTGTCTTCCTTGGGTATTCTCGAGTTCAGAAAGGGTATAGATGTTTCTCTCCAATCCTTAATCATTACTTTGTATCTGCAAATGTTACATTCTTTGAGTTTACTCCATTTTTTTCTCCCTCTTTCATTTATGAAAGTCAGGGAGAGGAAGATGATCTCTTGGTCTACACTGTCAAACACATGCCCAGTACTCAAAATCCTCAGATCCCTCGTGATCCATCTATTCCAGTAACTGTTCGACCTCCTATTGTTCATCTTTATTCTCGCAGGTTAGCGACTCCTGACTCATGCCCTCCACTAGCTTCTTCATCGAAGGATCCAGTCACCACCAATGATCGCGATTCTGACTTAGACCTTCCCATTGCTCTTCGCAAAGGTAAACATCAATGTACTTATCCTATCTTCTCTTTTGTCTCTTATGATCATTTATCTTCTTTTCGTTTTTTTATTACTTCCCTGGAATCTATTTCCATACCTAAAACTGTTGTTAAGGCATTGTCACATCCTGGCTGGCGTGCTGCTATTGGAAGAGGAAATGGTAGCTTCAGATGCTAATGGTACTTGGGAACTGGTGCCTTTGCCCCCAGAGAAGAAAGCCATTGGTTGTAAATGGGCGTTTGCAGTGAAGGTCCATCCAGATGGTTCTGTGGCTCGTTTAAAGGCTCGTCTCGTAGCCAAAGGGTATGCTCAGATTTATGGGGTTGATTACTCTGACACCTTCTCTCCTGTGGTCAAATTTGCTTCTGTTCGCTTGTTCATCTCTTTGGCACCCACCTACGATTGGCCTTTATACCAACTGGATATCAAGAATGCCTTTTTTTTATGGTGATCTACAAAAGGAGGTTTATATGGAGAAACCATCTGGTTTTGTTGCTCAAGGGGAGTTGGGTAAAGTTTGTAGGCTTCGGATATCTCTTTATGGCTTGAAACATACTCCTCGGGTTTGGTTTGGGAGATTTAATCAGGTGGTACAGGAGTTTGGTATGTGAAAGAGTAAGTCTGATTATTCGGTGTTTTATAGGCATTCTGAGGTTGGCCTAATCTGGCTAGTGGTTTATGTGGATGATAATATCATCGCAGGTAGTGACTCTACAGGCATCTCATCTCTCAAATCCTTCCTCCAAACTCAGTTTCAAACAAAAGACTTGGGTGTGTTAAAATATTTTTTGGGCATTGAAGTTACAAGATGTAAGAAATGTATCTTTTTATCTCAGAGGAAGTATGTCCTTGACTTATTGGCAGAAATAGAAAAATTAGGTGCTAAGCCTTGCAGTGCATCGATGACTCCTAATCTCCAACTTAGAGCAGGGGATGGTGAGTTATTTGAAAATCCTTAGATGTATAGGAGATTGGTTGGCAAGTTGAACTATCTTACAGTGACTCGTCTTGATATTGCATACTCTGTAAGTGTAGTAAGTTTATGTCATCTCCTACTATTGTCCATTGAGAAGCTTTGGGACATTTTATGTTACTTGAAGGGAGCCTCTGGACGTGGTCTCTTGTAGAGTAATTATGGACATTCGAATATTGAATGCTTTTCAGATGCTGACTGGGCGGGTTTAAAGGTTGACAGGAGATCAACTACAGGATATTGTGTTTTTGTTGGAGGAAACTTGGTATCATGGAGGAGTAAGAAGCAGAGTGTGGTCTCTCATTCTAGTGCTGAATCAGAATATCGAGCTATGGCACAATCCGTGTGTGAAGTAATGTGGATACATCAGTTAGATGAGGTTGGTCTTAAAACTTCACTACCTGCCAAGTTGTGGTGTGATAATCAAGCTGCTCTTCATATTGCTTCTAATCTTGTGTTTTATGAACAAACTAAACATATTGAGATTGACTGTCACTTTGTTCGTGAAAAGATTCAAAAGAAGATTATCTCAACAGGACACATTAAGACTGAAGAACAGTTAGGAGATATCTTTTCAAAAGCTCTAAATGGAGCTCGGGTTGACTACATTTGTAACAACTTTGGCATGATTAACATTTATGCTCCAACTTGAGGCGGAGTGTTATGGAAAGTCAACTATAAATATTGTATTCCTATTTAGTTAGCATAGTTATAGGGATTTATTCCCTAATTAGTTCCTAATTAGGTTGCAGGAATACTTGTGTATATATGTGTATTTTTCCATTCATTGAATACAAGAAAAATTCCCAATCTACAAGAGCCATTAATTGGATGTAAAGCCTCTTATGATCTGCAATTCTCTAGTCAGTTGCACATCTTTCTCTTTAAATTCAAAATACTTGATTTCAGAAGCCATTTCAGCCAATGTCTGCTCATGTGTTTTTGGTTAAATTGAGAAATTATGAACAAAATTAACCCGGGCTATTTTAAATCAGAAACCTGAAAGTAAGAAATTCATAAAACATAGGAGAAAGACAACATTCTTTTCATCATCTAAAGCATGTCTATATTAATGATTATACTCTTCAAACTTCTGAGGTGACCTTGATTCATTCAAGTTCCGGTTAGTGTCATATATTCAGACACTAGTATCATATATCTATTGCTGCTACAATGATATGTTACCAAACATCGTGCTTGTGAAGGTCCACTAGTGACAGATAATTTATGAGTATTTTACTTTTACAGCTGAGGACAAATCCGTTATACACCTTTCAATGACAAAATATACTTTCTAAACAATATTGAATTCAAGGTTGATGGACTTCCCTTTTGCTTCTAAATGGTTTCTATCCTCCATACCAGGCATATGACTTCTATGATTAAACACATTAACCATTACTAGCTTCCACCCTTTTTCCCCTTTTCTTTTATTTGTAAGTTCATGAGTTGTTCGAATTGCATAGATTCTATGAGGAATGTATGCTTGACAAAACAGGACTTATAATGATCTTTTATTATCTCATATGCTTACTTTGACATGAGTGACTGATCAGGCCCCAGTTAGTGACCGGGAATACAGAGCAACTCTTCCTGAAACTGCTGCAATGATAGACTTGGCAGCAAACATGATAACTGAAGGTAGGGGAATGGAATTAATGCCCAGGGACGCAAACCCAGATGCTCCAATCACTGCCTACAGGTGAACAACACAGCAGTTCCATTGTTTAATGTATGCTTGTACTCTACATGATTGTGCTAACGTTTTTCTCTTTAAATCATATAAGCTCATTTATGCATGAATAATCAAATTCTGTCGACCCTTTAGTTTCAAGAGGATTTCCATCTTTAAGTTGTAGGCTTGTAGCCTTTCATGTAGATTTGCATATTAAAATAGCTTGCTCTAAAATCTTCTTTATTTTCCACTATTGTTTATGGTATTCTATTAAAGGTCCATGGTCGTCAGCTGATTATCCTCTACTTGTGTTTTGGTGCTTGAGATAACCAAATCATGTAATGTAATATCTACCAGCTCTTATGATTCCATCTGAGCATCGCTAATGTTTAATGCCTTTATCTTGTTATTCCTATGGCTGTGGATTTTATACATTCATTCTGAGGTTTGTAGAACATGCTAGCTGGCTAACAGCTGATCTATATGTGTCTGTGTGGGAATGCATCTGTTGTGCTTTTTTAAAATATTGCCGAGTTATTTCAAAAATAAAGAATTGTTAAACCTTTATATGAAGTTGATGGTTCGAACCACAAAAAATATATAGTGAAATTTAATTTTAGTAAAAATTTCTAATTCAAATATCAAACTAAAATTAGTAACTGTTGTCACAACAATCTTCTGTCTCGATGCATGCTTAAGTTATCTTAATGCTTGCTTGTTTTTATTTTATTTAGCATTTTAATTGAAGGGCTTAGCATGTCAACTTGAGTGGTGCACTCAGAGGAAGCGTCAAAAAACTTTATATTTCCTTTTTTTGCCACATAAATGTTAGGTTGCTGGACATAACCTTTCTTTTACCAGTCACCTGAGAAATCATTCACATCACCAATTGCTGAAATAAGAACATAAACCATACAACCATTTCGACATTCTCATGCTCCTGTTACATCCAACTTGTTTTGTGGGACCATCTTTATCGTGTAACATTCTAAGCCATACAACAAACCCTCGTTTGAAAGATTTCTTTTCTTTTTTTTTTTTTTTTGGTTACTTTAGGTCGCCAAAGTATGCGTCAATCATGTTTACCATAGAAGCTTCTCTGTGCTTCATCCAACCAGCTTTAAATCTATTGCTTATGTCTTCATATGTCTCTCCATTGTTATGTATAATAATAGATCCTAAGATAAGAAACTGATCACTCAGTGGTATCTATTGCCCTAAATTCTTGCTGGGGGCCTGCGGCCTTATGCTCGTTCCTATTTTCACTAAAATTGAGTTCCACATACTTATACTTTTTATGCTGATTTTTATCCTTTATTCTTTAAAGCCTTCTTTTGTTTTACTGAGATCAAACCCTATAATTGCATTTCATGTATTCGTTGATCAATTGTGTTTTCACTAGCACTGGCTTCCACTGAATTGTATCCTGTTCTGCTGTATTAAGCCCTTATCAAAAATTAAAAGCGATTTTATTGGTTTTCATTCCTTTCGCCAAAACTAGCTGAATCCCAAAAAATTGACTTGGTTTCAGATTGTCCATTGCTGGGACTGATCCTTTTTGGCTGAATCTTGAAACCTTGGTACAATATAGTCTAGCACTTTTATCCTTGCTTGTTCTCTTAAAGGTTTGAAATCCTGGTAGCAGTGCCTCTACCTTGCTGGTAGGGTATGATATGCTACCAACATGTAGTATGCCTCTTGGTGTTGGCATAACAAATAAGAGGTGATGTAGCATGCGTCAGTACAGGTCAGTACCAAGGGGCATACGGGTATAGGTACCTTAGCAGTATGGTACTTAAGTCACTGGTTGATAATACTCTATTCTGATGCAATCAATGTACTTCCCACATTTGTTAATTACCTTGTGCATGCAGTGCATTTGCCAAATAAAATTTGGCACCACGGAAAGGCCTGGTAGCGCGGCTGTGAATCCTATAATTACCTTGTGTTAAATGCCTGAAAGTAATAATGACACCTATGACCATGGGAGCTAGCGATTCACCAAAATTTCACCATAATCAAATTGAGCAGGCCATCCAAGCCTTCTTCTTTCTTACATGAAGTGCAACAACTGAGATATAGCTCTTTATTCAAATGTGTCAAATGAGAAAAGGTGAAGCTTATTCATCTGTTGCATCATTGTGAGAAATAAATAAAGAAAAGATACAATCCCATGATTGTGGGAAACAAATAAAGAAAAAAATTTAAATGATACAAAATCAAGGATGGTGGAGTTGATGGAGAAATTGATATACTTTCCTATGGAGGAATTATCATACTTTCCAAATATCCAATATGAGAATTGTCATGCTTTCTAAATATAACTTTTCAAATATAATAATATTTCAACACTCCTTAAGTTGGAGCATATATGTTATATGCACCAACTTGTTACATATGTTGCTGATTCGAGGACCTCTGAGAGATTTAATGAATATATCTGCTAGTTGGTCATTTGAGTTAACAAAATTAGTGGCAATAATTCCTGAAACAATCTTTTCTCTAATAAAGTGACAGTCGACTTCTATATGTTTGGTTCCATTATGAAAAACTGAATTGGAGACAATGTGGAGGGCTGTTTGATTATCACATATCAGCTGCATCTGTTTGACTTCACCAAACTTTAATTCCTGGAGTAGTTGCTTTAGCCATATGAGTTTACATGTGGCCCATGCCATAGCTCGATATTCTGCTTTTGCATTTGATCTAGCCACAACATCTTGTTTCTTACTTTTTCAAGATACTAGATTACCTCCAATAAAAGCACAGTATCCTGATGTTGACTGCCTATCAGAGGAAGATCTTGCCTAATCCGCATCTGTATAATCAATCACCCGGATATACCCTTTATCTTCATATAAGAGTCCTTGGCTTGGTGCTTCTTTAATATAACTGAGAATGCGAATCACGGCATCCCAGTGACTGTTACATGGAGTTTGTAGGAACTGACTATAAACACTTACAGCAGAAGAGATATCTGGTCGAGTGATAGTAAGATAATTCAATTTTCCAACAAGCCTTAGATACCGTCGAGGGTCTGATAGTGGCTCTCTTTATCCAAGTAGAAGTTTGACATTTGGATCCATGGGTGTATCAATAGGTGGGCAATCTATCAGGTCAGTTTCTTCTAGTATGTCAAGTGCGTACTTTCTCTATGAGATTACAACACCATCAGTAGACTGAGCCACAATATCGAAAAAATATTTCAGACGACCCAAATCCTTAGTCTGAAAATGATGAAAGAGGTGTTCAAGATTTCAGGAACCGGTACTGAGGCCCGTATTGGTTCTTGTGTGGTACCGCATACCGTAACGGGTGTCGGTATGTTGTGGCGTATTAGTTTCGTATCGGTACGCCACAATTTTTTTAGTTTTCAATTGAATTTGATTTTAAATAATTTTTTTAATAAATTTTAAATTAATTTATATCCAAATTAATGTTTATTTATGTTATATAACAACTCTACCATCCAAAAAAAAATAAAAGATTAAAATAATGCATTAAATATATCTAAAGTACAAATTATCAAGAATAATATCGTAACCTTAGGTGCTGATCTAATATCTCGTCGAGTGTCTGTCGCTCGTAAATATCTGGATCATCCGCATATTTTGGAGGAACATCAGTCCATCCCTCTAAGTAGGACTGTAATCCTGATATTCATCCTACAAGGTATCCTTTTTGGATTGTAAGACATCTCAGATCTCTTGTTCAAATTCTGACTCTGAAAGATATCCTTGAGATGATGGTATGGCTGTGGAGGGGTCCATCCAAATATATCAGTAGCAAAATTTGATCCATAAGGTGCTCCAGACTATATAGGATAGTAACCATTGGAAGTCGATGTCTCGGATACACCATATTCATATGGATCATAAGCTGTCTGTGGGTGATAGGATCCATAATATGAGGATGATCCAGATATATTCATGAATTCTACTCCATGTGCAAGGTCATCTGCAGCTATATCATGCGTTGGATGATCTCTGGAAGGTCGTTTATGAAATCATCACTTCACGGAGTCTATCAGCTCATGCACTGTAGTCCCTATTTGTATGGCATGTGTAAATTGGGACTCACTGATAAATGGAATACTATCCTGCGGCTGCATCTCATTAATAGTGGTCTCGTATCCTCCAATCCCTCCCTGATCAATAGATCCATGACTGCTATCATCAGTCATTGCCCTTGGTCTTCGAATCTGAGTCAGCTGACTCCTGCACTCTCGAGGGTGCTGCAACTGACTTTCTTTTTTTGCCTTTTCGAGCTTCCTTGGTGTCCCTTTGTGACTGACTTTACTATATTTGAGAGGATGGATGTCTTCTTCTTGCTTGAGATGATCGGTCTCGTCTCATCATTTCTCGCTCAAACATCTAGTTGGATGTCTTGGACATGGAGTCATATAATGAATGACTCTCCTGTGATCCCTCAGGCTGTAGCTGATCAGCTGGAACTCTGTGGAATATTTATATCTGCCTACTGCTTTGGATCCACCCTGATCTCTTTAGCTATCACACTTGCTGGTCATGGAGGAGATCCTAGCTCATTAAGTTTCGGCTCTTATTGTTGGCCTGCAAGCCATCCAATCATCGGATCCTTATTATTAACGGCATAATCATTTATCGTCAGATCCATATACTTCAGCTATACTTCATCCTGCACACATTTTAGCCTCAATCTCAAATTATAGTGCACATAAATAAGATTGTTGAGGTGCTTCTGTGTCAGATGGTTTTTCTGTTTGCTGTGGATAAGAACGAAAGTCGATCAATTGCGTTCACATCCACTAAATGAGACTGTTTGGAAAAGAATGCGGATGGCCATACTTTTCAAATTTTGTGCGGACTGTTCAAAATAAATCTACCATTCAGCTGTCAAAATATTAATCAAAATTATATATCAGATTTTATGATATTAGTAGGCATGTAATGTCAAGAAAGTTCTCACTGTTGATATGTAATTTATCTAGATTCATCTTCTTTTTGCTTACAACAGTCGATAAGACTTCAAAGCTGTCTATCTCTTCTCTAAACTATTTCGTCTATGAAAATATTTATTTTATTAACAAATATATTATTAAGTTAAATGCTTGTATCTTAATTAATCTAACGTACCTCTTGCAGACAGATGCGATTTCGAGATCGGACATCACTTTATATATCACATTTTGGAGAGTAGTGAGAAGCTTGTTATCCATATCTATCCCGAATACGTTGTATTGGAACTTCAGATTCAAATAGTAAACTGAAAATAAATTTCACAAATGATTAAGTAAACTTATGCTAGTACAAAAAAAGAAAAATTTTCAGATGATTCTTGAATTTATGCTTATCGGCTAGATGCAAATCCCTATCCATCTGATAGTTTCAGCGGCGCTCAATGATGTTGATGTATTTCTGGACATGTTTGGGATCTATCTTACTGATTTGTTTCTTTATCCTCTTCATCATGTGATACAGAAAGCCCATCTGGGGGTATCTCTCATTGTCCATGGTGTGAAGCACCACATATAATGGCTTGATAACCTTCACTATCTTATTAGCTCGTTGTCAGAATGACTGATTGGTCATCAAGTTCTCCATATGACTTCCCTTAGTGTCGGTTCTCACATATCTATTCTTCTGCCATTCGACACTGACAAATATCTAATGCAAGGCTGTTTTTTTTTGCAAAAAGCTATCAAGTGCTATGTAGTTTGTCGCAAATCGTGTGACATCCGGTCTTAAGATCTTTCCTTCAGTATATTTTTGTATCAATGACAGTACCCATATATGATTGTAGATAAATTTAGTAATAGACTGGGCTGTATCCACTGCCTACTGCACTCTGCGAAGCTTTCCAATATCCATCAATATGAGGTCAATGTAATGTGCAGTACTTGGTGTCTAGTAAATATGCGATCGCTTCTCCATCAGCAATTCACCAGCGGCCTTATATTGCGGCTCATTATCTATGATGATTTGCACGACATTCTGCTCTCCAACTGAATCAATTATGTTCTCCATTAGTCCAAAGATGTATGCGGCATCGTGCACCCTATCTGAAGCATCAATTGATTTGTAGAAAAATATTTTTCTATCACAATATGTTAAACAATTTATGATACTCCGTCTAGTAGGAGCTGTCCAACCATCACACATCACTGTCAGTTTGTATATGGGCCATTTACTTTTGTAAGAAGAAATTTATCTTTCTAAATCTTTTTTATTACTGTCAAGAAGCTGACCATAGATATCCCTAGATGCTGGAAGATCTACACCGGTGCCAGTAGCCTATATGGCTGAAATGGCAGATCGATAGTAAGTATTGCCTGCCACATTCGTTGGAATATGGCTAAAATGAAATCATGATCCAATAACTCGCTACATATCTTTCTTTTTATCCTTCTTCAGTATAGTATCAATCCTTTACTGTTTTGAATCCTTACTAGAAAAAGCATGTGGATCCAAATCATGAATGGTGGCTCCTGCTGGAATATCTCTATCAGACCTACTGTCAAAAGCCCTTAGTATCGATGAAATACTATGTCTGCCTCTACCAACTGGCCTCTGACAAAGGTGGTTCTCTTGAATTCAGACTCCCCTCCAGCAGTCGTAGAGCCGGATCTCGATTCATAGAATGACGATCTAAATCGTTCTCTATATCTGCTTATCTCCTCCAGTCTGTACTGGTCATCCAGACTTGTCTGAATTGTAGTCTTAATCTGTGTCTCGTCATCTGGAGCAAAGGCCTCCTCTAACGCTCTGGAATGATAGGAAGGTGGCTCTCCAGTTCGATGGTCCACCTCTGCCCTCTTCTGTTTTGCCCTCTTCTTCGTTGCTTTAGAATCAGCGAAGTACTTCTTCATAAGCTGTCGAACTTTCTGTGGACATTTTCGATACATGATCACATCCAGATAACCATCAGCAAAATACATCTTCAACCTAGTCATCCTTCTCTTGAACTCTGTGCTGCACCATTTGCATCTTCAATGGTGCCGAGCTGAGAGCATTTCATTATGCTTCCAGCCAACGTTATGCCGACTCCTTACTCATTTCTGTAAGTTTAAGTATTAAACAAAATACGACAGTTTAATAATTATACCGAAAGTAGCTTGAATCATCCTAAATTTTTTGATTTTTTTTGAATTTAATTTTTTAATATTTTTTTAAAAAAATATATATATTTAAAAAAATAATTAATAAAAATTAATGATTTTAGCGTCATCATGTAGATCGTCTAATGATCTACAACATATAATGAAATCATACCAAAATCATAAATTTTGACATAATTTTTTCTTAGTTTTTTACTTCCTAGCGGTTATTGGCTAAAAAAAGATGAAAAATAAAATATTTAGTGACAGAATGAAGGATTACCTTATTTTCGATCGAAATTTGTCGCCCCGTCGAAGTTGTAAAATTTTTTCTGAATTTTTTTTTTTTTTTTTTGGCTTCGTTCACACCTGTCGTCGAAGCCTGAGAGCAGAACGTCAAAGACTTCTCTGAGTTCTCTCGGGCTTCTCGACTCTCAGAGGCTATCAAATTATTGGTAGCCTAGCCCCACCACAAAGGCACAAACAACCCCCCTGGCCCCCCCATCCCCCACTTCCCCCTTATGTGCCCATGTCGGTACGGCTCGATTTGCTCGTGAATCGAGTCGAACTGATCAATACCACTCGATTTCGAGTGCAAATCGTACCGAACCGCTCGGTTCGGTGCGGTTCACTTGGTTTTTCAAATCGAACTGGTTTTCTATGGGTTCGGTTCGGTACGGGCTGTACCGACCGGTTGGGCTGGTACAGAGTACCATAGAGATGTTGCTTTAGTTGACAGATTCCATCCTGATCACTATCTGTGATAACTATATCATCCACATAAACAATCAAGTATATGCACTGATCCTTTAAAGAATGGCGATAGAAAACAGAATGATCTGTCTTACTGCGAACCATACCAAACTGTTGAATGACTGTACTAAACCTTCCAAACCAAGCCCGCGGAGGCTATTTCAAGCCATAAAGAGAACGACAAAGGTGACAAACCAAGCCAGATTCCCCCTGAGCAACAAAGCCAGGCGGTTGCTCCATGTACACCTCTTCGGCAAGCTCCCCATGGAGAAAAGCATTTTTAATATCTAGTTGAAAAAGGAACTAATGTCTCATGGCAGTCATGGAGAGAAGAAGACGAACGGAGGCAATCTTAGCCACTGGTGAGAAAGTGTCACCGAAATCTAAGCCAAATATCTAGGTATAGCCCTTGGCAACTAGCCGTGTCTTAAGTCGATCAACCTTTCTGTCAGGACCAATCTTCACTGTGTAAACCTAACGACAACCAAAAGTCGATTTACTAGGTGGTAAGGAGACCAGCTCCCAAGTGCCACTAGAATGCAAAGCTGCCATTTCATTAATTATTGCCTGCCACCACCCTGGATTAGCCAATGCCTCATTGATAGTTTTAGGGATAGAAACGGAAGACAGAGGATATAAAGGCAAGATAGGATGAAGACAGATGATGAGTACTTAAAAAGCTATAAATAGGATGAGGGTTACGAGTGGAGCGAATATCTTTTCGAATAGCAATAGGAAGACTATCTATCGGAGGTAGGTCCATGGTAGGCATAAGCGTTGGAGCAGAGGGTGAGTCAGTATGAGCATCAATCGGGCCTGCATGAGGGTCAGAACGTGGACGACGATGATAAATTTGAAGTGGGCGAGTCGGAGTGTCCTCAGGAGGGCTAATGTAAGGAATGGGAAGAACGTCAGTTATGATGGGATGCTTAGGAGATGCAAAAAAGGATGTGTTCTCATGGAAAGTGACATCTATGGAGGTGATGTAATGATTTGTGTCTGGAGAGTAACATCGGTATCCTTTTTGAAGATGAGTAGCCTAAAAAGATACACTTGAGAGATTTGGCAGAAAGTTTATCCTATCCAGAGGTTAAATTACGAATAAAACAAGTACAGCTAAACACACGAAGGGGAAGAAGATAAAGAGAATGGGTAGGAAACATAATGGAATATGGCATCTGATTCTGTAAAATTGATGAAGGCATTCTGTTAATCACGTAACAGGCAGTAAGCACAGCATCCCTTAAAAAATGGAGAGGAATATTATTATGTAAAAGTAATGTGCAGACAGTCTCAATGAGATGATGGTTTTTATGCTCAGCAATTCCATTTTACTGAGTACGACTACATGAAGATTCATGAAGGATGCACTGTGAAGATATGAAGCTATTGAAAGGGATAGAAAAATATTCTTGTGCATTATCACTACGTAAAGTGCGAATTGAAACATCAAATTGAGTACGAACTTCAGCACAAAAAGATTTAAATATTGAGAATAACTCAGAACGATTTTTCATTAAAAATAACTAAGTGTAATGAGAGTGATCATTAATAAATGTCACAAAGTACTGAAAACTCAAAGTAGAACTGACACGACTAGGACCCCATACGTCAGTGTGAACAAAATTAAATAGGGATGCAGCTTGACTATTGACACGCTTTGGAAACGAAGCACGTGCTTGTTTTTCAAACTGACGTGACTTACATTCTAGTGATGGTAAAGAGGAGAGATAGGGAACCATCTTTTGAAGCTTCGAAAGACTAGGATGCCCCAAACGACTATGGATAAGAGATGGTGGTGCATTAAAAGTGCAGACTACTAGTGATGTAGGTAATGTGAGGTGGTAAAACTCTTGTGACTCACGTCCGACGCCAATCGTTTGTCCTATACCCCGGTCTTGCACAAGGATAGAGTTATTACTAAATGTAACTGAACAATTAAGGGAATGTGTTAATTTGCTGACAGATATAAGATTAAAGGGACAATCCGGAACATAAATTACAGAATCCAAAGGTAAAGAGGGAAGAGGTCTAGCTTGACCACCATCCTTAGCTAAGATTTTAGAGCCATTAGCCAAGGTAACCACAGGAAGAGAAGAACTAGTAATGCTGGAGAAAAGTATTTATGATCAGAGGCACCAGAATCGAGAATCCATGATCCAAGTTAGGAGGAATGAGTGAGACAAGCAACTGAATTACCAATGTGAGCAGTAGAGGCAACAGTAGACTGCTTGACGGCCTGATACTGAGGATACGCATCATACTCAGCTGCAGGAATGGAAATAGTTTGAGACGGTGTGTCCTTTGAAAGTGACACAATGGGGGTAGAATCGGCCTGGGCAACATTCGCAGTACGAGGTGGCCGCCATTTAGCTTAAAACAGTGATCTTAAGTATGGCCAATCTTATAACAATAAGTGCACTGTGGTCGCTGACAGTTATCTCCACGGCCATTGCTTCCACTATGATTGTTTCTATTGGAAGATTGTGAGACAAGAACAGAAGAGTCAGTGGGAGAAGCACCAGAGTCAGAAATAGATGGAGAGAAAACGCACAGCAGACGTGCAAAGACATCTTTCATAGAGGGTACTATGGGGCTAGCCAGAATTTGATCACGGACAGAGACAAGATCGAGAGGTAGTCTAGCCAAGATGAGAACCATAAAGAGCTTATCACGTTGTTGCTCTTGTGCTTCAGTATCAGCAGTGATAGGCAACAGTTCAGCAAACTCCTTTATAGTTTCAATCTAGCCTATATAGGTAGGTATATTCTGATCAAGTGGTTAAGTTTCTGGAGATGTAACATGTCAGAAATAACAGTATAAAAGCATTGAATATCACTAGTATATAAGCCTTTAGCCTTTTTCTATAGATCATAGCAAGTCTGATAAGGACGGAATATAGGAAAAAGTTGCGGTCGATAGTGGACCACAAGAGACTACACAGTTGAGCATCAATCTTTTGCCAAGTGGGTTGGTCAGTAGTAGGAACATCTGCAACTTTCTTAATTAAGTGGTCTTCGTATCCTTGACCTTTAAACCATAATTGAACAGCAGTAGCCCAAGACAGATCATTGGGACCAGAGAGTTGTTCTGTGGTGACCAAGGGTGAACCAGAAAAGGCAGAAGTGAAAATACTCGATTTTGTCGAAGAAGACGGGTTCGAAGATGTTGACATATTGACTTGAATTGAAGAAAAGCCTACGAATATCTCAAGGAATAGTAGCAACAATAAAAAAAGGCTCTAAATTGAAGAGAGGCGCGTAAAAGAATTGAAAAGTTATTGTTCATGCGGAAATTGAATCACGAAGAAGGATCTACACACGGAAAAGGATAAGGTAATGCTCAGGAGAGGCTGGATTTTAGTGGAGAGAGACAGCGGGGTAGTGCACCGCTGGAGAGGTTAGGACGGCTAGGATTTTCTCTCCTAGGCTCTGATACCATGTCCAATGAAAAAAGGTGAAGCTTATTCATCTATTGCATCGTTTATAAATATATATAATACACCAAGATCCACCCGACATCTCATGATTGTGGGAAATAAATAAAGAAAAGATACAATCCTATGATTGTGGGAAATAAATAAAAAAAAGATACAATCCCATGATTGTGGAAAACAAATAAAGAAAAAATTCAAATGATACAAAATTAAGGATGGTGGAATCGATGGAGAAATTGATATACTTTCTTATAGAGGAATTGTCATGCTTTCCAAATATCCAATGGAGGAATTGTCATACTTTCCAAATATAACTTTTCAAATATAATAATATTCCAACAAAATGGTTAACTGTCTTCATGAAGAGGGCTTTTTAGCTAGTCTGCTAGGCAGCGGCTATCAAATATTGGTAAAGCTATAATTTTCTCTTGGTTGAATTGTCATTTTGTTAGCACATTTCTTGGTAGCATACATTTATCTTTTAGTTCATCTTTTTTGCTGACATTTTCAAGTAATTAAAAGGTACCACTCGCTTTGTGCGTACATGGGGGATGATGATATGTTCAGTTCAGATCTTAATGAGTATCAATTGAGAATGAGACTTGGTCACATGTCCAGTACACCTTGCCAGGTAATCTCTTTTTGTTTATTGAATTTATTTTTTTAAATAAGACATAATATCTTTCCACATTACTTCCTGTCTTGTTGAATCAGCACATGGCATCAATTTTCTAATAGGCTAATGCCTGATGAAGTGTTCACATTTTCATTTTCATTTTCATTTCCATTTTCTTTTTGTCATTTGTATTGTTGAAAAGAAAGAGTGGTGCATTTATTTAATTTCCTTTGAAGATGGTTTTTCCTTTTTGTCATATATGTAGTATTGTCGAGGATGGTGATAGCATCAATTATGAATCAGTGAATTATGTTATTACAAAATCATGAAGAAATTTATTGCTTGCTTATTTTGTGCATTCAATTCTAAGGGAACTCAGCACCTGGTCCGTTGTTTGATCGCCATTTTATATTTAGTCGGTACATGTTTTTGTTTCAAATTTAGTCCTAAAAGATGTTTAAACATTAGCTCAAATCCAATTATTTGTTGAACAAGCAAAATACCCCCATGATGCAGGGGAGATAAAAACAAATAACATAAAAATATTAAAAATAAAACGTGCTTTAAATTTTATGTAAAACATAATATATCTTATCAAATATGTGATCTGCAAAATAAGTTTTAGCGTTTGTGAACTTGATAAATTCCAGTAAGCTAGAATGTGATTGGATGCAAGGAATTTATCACTATTAACAATTGTGATGCATAAAAACAATGTTTAACTAACTCCAAAGTAGCATTATAAATCTTAAAATAACTTATGCATTGTTCATTTTAAAGAAAAGAAATCCCATATCCCATTTAAGAAAAAAAGAATTACAGGATGTAGAAATGTGAACCATGTTTGACTCTGCCTCATGCAAATGGCAATCAAGTTATGGCTCCTGTGAATTATAATCAAGTAGCATAATCATATATGAAATGGGAGGCCAGTAGACAAAAAGTGATTTTAGATATCTTATAAAAACAAAGCACAAAAAAGATCTGCAGCAGACCAAGAAACGCCCAAAATTTGGAGAACAATGATGCCATAAAAAACACATTCAGGTAATGGGAGACATCTCAAGAAGAATTTCTGACCAGAAAATGTTAATTATATGCAAAATCTATGTATACCATACAATGTCATCATAATTCTATTATCTCATTAAAATGGTTCTCAGATTTAAATAATTACTATTAGATCAATAAAAGGAAATTAATTCTGAATAATTACAAAAAAATTCAATTGGTTCAAGAGGTTCCACCCTTTGATGCAACCTCGAACAGTTTCACCCATGGCCTTAGCATGCCTTCTGATCTCCTATCCTCCTTCACGCACCATAGCCCTCTTGGTTGACTCCTCTATCTCTGATGTGAACTGATAACAACTGGATTTTTAACTGAGTCAATCAGAAAGTCTACAGATTGATTAACATTTTTTTGAATTGATGCTAAATTATCTTTTAATTGATGCCTATTTAGAAATTTTTTTATTTTGTTTCAAGGATTCATATTAGAAAGAGTTTTTACTATGTGATTCTTTTGTTGGAGCAAAATTGTGGATATCAAAGTTTTAAATCTCATGGGACGGAACTGTTTCGATTTTTTCATGGAACGGGATGCGCTGCCATCCCATCCCATCCCGACACTTGGGATAGAGGATGTCCCAAGGCATCCCTATTGAGACGCTAGCGGGATAGCCCTGGCTTGATACATGGGATGGTACTCTGTCCTGATGTCTCGCAGGACGTCCTGTTAGGATCTGAATCCTTGGTGGATACATCAGTACGGTTCAAAATCTTAATAATGCATTTCCTTTTTTAAAAAATGGATACAAATTATTTTTTGATATCGATTAGGATCTTTCATTGAGATGTAAAAGGAGAGATAAAAACAAACAAATATAAATATATGAAAAAATAATATAGTTTAAATTTTATATGAACGACAATATATCTTATAAAATTTGGGATGTACAGAATAAGTTTAGTGTTTGTGAGAAAAAAGACATCTGTCTAGTTTAGAAATGATATAGTCATCTTTAATTAGCAATAGAAAAATCTAGAATTATAAAAAAACTTAAATAAAGTATGCAAACCTTATTCCAAATATAATCCAAAAATCGCTCCAACAAAAAAGAATTCTCCTAATCATGTTTCAATGGACTTCAATTTGATGCCCCCCGCGGGGTTCCCCCCCCATTCCCCTAATCGCTTTCTTTCCAGAAAGGGCTTGAGAATGGGAATGAACCTGGATGTGCTTTTGGGCAAGGATTTTCATGGCAATGGCCTCCCTGGTCTTCCCAAAGTTCCCTTCCATGAGTATCCTCTCCATTCTGTACTTTTTCAATGGCAGAGAACTACCATTCAGAAAAACTGACAAAAAAATTGATGATGATCACGGAGGCAGGGGAGTGGGAATTTACCCAAAGATGTAGTGTCTTGCCAGATGGAAACTCTTTAAGGGTTTTGAGGTCCAATCTGATATTTTAAAACAAGGGAAATCAATGAAAAATGCAACCTTTTCACTACAACACCAAACATATTCCAAATTCGATGCATAAGAACATGACAGCTACCAAAAAATTGAAAATCTATGCAAAAAGGTCTGATGGATCTAGATCATTAAAAAGATTATATTTTGCAGTTTAAACCCTGTAATCAAAGTCAAAGCAGAGTGACAAAGTGAATAACAGAATCCAATTTGAACTAAAATTTAGGAAATAAAGATGAAGGGAGGAGTGGGAATTGACCTGGAAGTGTTGGTCTTGCCTGAGAGAAATTCTTTGAGGGTTTTGAGGCTGGCTTTGGCAAAGTCCATCACACTATTTTTTTTTATTCTTTTCAGATGGCTTAATTAAGGATCGTTAATAATGAAGAAATTTATTTTTTTTAGATCAAAATTCCTAACAAGGCAAGGCATTCTTTTTATGAGGCTTAATGAAGGAGTTAATAATTAGGGAATTTAATGGCTAATCTTTTTCAGATCAAAATATAAAGATTTGTACCTGGCAGCACAAAATAAAAGGAAGAATCCAAAATCATATAAAAAAGCTTTAAGTTAGAGGAATAAGAGAGGAATGGCAAATAACATTATAAATGCATGGATTACCTTGATAGGAGAGGTGTCGTGAGGCATCTTAGTAGTCAAAAGCTTACTGAGCCTCCTCACAGCCTTGACCTTGTTTCCTAAGCAGCTCATCTGTTTTCAAAGAAAAATCTGATGTTAATGGTTAACCACGTATTGCCCTCGGACTTTGTGAAACATTTAAAAGCTTCTAAATTTTTTTTGGAAAGATTCTTACCTTGGAATAACATGCACATGTTCAGAGCCTAAATGGAAGGAAGATGGAAGATGGAGTGTGAAACGCAGGAAGAAAACAGAGATTTTGAATCCGATATATTACATGTATATCACACTCTTTTTGAATGGGTGTTAAATGACATCACAAAAATAGGAACATATTGTGGGAGTACTAAATGGAATTTTTCCATGATTTTTGAAATGAGTTTAGATAACATCCATAAGAGTCCAATTAGTTTCAACCTTTGAAACAAAACCAAAGCACGAGAGTTGTAAACAGAATTTTTCTATGATCTTTTTAGGGGTTCTTAACAAGATTTTTCTATAATTTTGACTAAATTTTGGAAGAGGCAGAGCTTTCTCTCTCCTATCCATTCAATAGTTGTAGAGATTCATGTAAAAACTTCTCGAGGAACAGCATGTAATGCATGCTTATGCAAACCAACATGATAATTAGCAAAATACATTTCGGGTTTTTGTCCATTCCGTTCTTGGCTATATTTTTATCTTAAAAATCTATGGGCGAACCACTCTTTTGAGTTTTGAGCATCATTCCTTTGTGGCAATTAATATTTTTTGATTTTGTGTGAACTCCTACCTTGTCTTGTCTCTTATCCTTTCAGTTATTATTTCTCAAATTGAATTCTTTGTTCAGTGCTTTTAATCTGAACACCAACCTTTAAACTTCCAATTGTTCTGTTTGCTATCCTAGTAGGCTTTCTGTGTTTACATTTTATTTGTATAATTGCAGGTTGTCTGCCTTTCATATTTCATCCTAAAATGCTAGAAAAACTCTCACCCCCACCCACATCCCAATCCCCCCTCACCCCCCAACCAAAAGAAAAAGAAGAAAATTTGGTATTTCATTATGGTATCTCAATGTCCATTATTAAAACTAATTATTTGATGCATATTATGCATTTACCAATAATGGAATTGCTTGCTATTTCAAATTTATAGCATGCTAGGCCACACTTGAATTGCATGCAAAATCTGATCTAGTGATTTTCTGCTTAGGGGTGGAACTGGGCCAGACTCTATCTCCACCCGAGCCCAGCTCGAAAATTTTTTTCGGGCTTCGGGCCGGGCTTAGGCCCGATTATTTTAGAAGAACCAAGCTCGAGCCCGACCCGACCCAGGCCTAAGCCCGGCCCGAATCCATTCGGGCCAACTTGAGATCTTGCTTGGCCCGAGTTTGGCCCGAGGTATAGAAACCCATTGGCCATTTACTTCCTGTTTTTTTTCCGATGGAATTAGGGTTCATCTGGTTCACGAGTCACGACCAAAATCAAGGAATCAGGGATTGAGGAAGGGAGATTCGGTAGGAGTAGGAGCCATACATGAAACGACGAACGACGATGACCAACGATGGCGACGGGCGAAGATGGGAAGACGGAAAACCGGTGTCACCACATCGGCGATGGTAGATGGCGGAAGATCGAAGATAGGAGTTGGTGATGGGGGAAGATGGAAGATGATGAGGGCATCCAACTCACCGAAGTCCGCCTTCCCAAAGTATCGCTGCTAGTAGAAGTCCGTTAAACATAACGATGACTCAAAACTAAGGCCGTAGATGTCCACACCATTGTCGACCATCCAGTCGAACGGCGTCTCGTCCTTGCTATATCGGAGCACCGACGTCGGCAAGGGGTGAGGGTTGTCGGAGGAACTGCCGCCGCTCTCGCTGCTCTTGCTCGACTCCCCATCGACGACCACCGCCTTCGCCGCCGCTGTACGGTTTGGTGATGCTTTTTCGGTAGGGAAGTTGGTCACTGCCTTGGCCCCCTAGAGCTGGATGGCGGCGCTGTCGTACATGGAAGCAGCCTCCATGATGTCGAAGGTCCCGAGCCATACCCGCTTTCGCTGCATTGGGTCATGGATGTTCGCCGTCCAGCGGCCCCACAGGCGTCGCCGCACGCCATGGAGAGGACGGCCACTCCGGTGCCTTCTCCACCCGTTTCGACGATGGGGGTAGACGGAAGACAGCGCCCTCTGGCGGACGGACACGGACCATGACTAGGGCATCGAATGGGGGAATAGGAAGACAGAACTCTGGAACTAGGCTGTTTGGCTCGGGCAGTCGGACTATTTCGATTTAAGAGGGGAAGTCAAGTACAATTAGAGAACTGGGATCGGGCCTGGGGTTGAAAATTCAGATTGAACTTCGGGCTGACATTCGGGTCGAGCTCGGGCTAGGCCAAAGATATACCCGAGCCCAGCCCGAAATATAAACGGGCTCTGTATTTAGGCCCAAGCCTGACTTGAATTCTTTCGGACCGAGGCCAAAGCCCAACCCGAAGTCGGCCCGGCCCGATGGGCGTCGAGCTGGCTCGAGCTCAGTTCCAGCCCTATCTCTGCTTGATTGTTTTCTTCAACAAATTTGTTGTTATTTGTTTATTTATTTATTTTGAGTGGGTTGCATCAAATTTGCTAATTTTCTTTCTTTATGTTTGGATTAACCTGCCACATGTGATTGGCTACTACTTTTTAAATATTGGTAGGTTAACCATCGTTATCACCTTTTTCTTGATTCTTCAACAACTGATATCAGTATCTATTTAAAATTACTTTGTTCTGATGAAGCATCAATGTTTTAATCACATCTTTTTACAGCTGT
This sequence comes from Elaeis guineensis, assembly GCF_000442705.2. Taxonomy (NCBI): domain Eukaryota; kingdom Viridiplantae; phylum Streptophyta; class Magnoliopsida; order Arecales; family Arecaceae; genus Elaeis; species Elaeis guineensis. The sequence goes on along the minus strand of NC_025997.2, from coordinate 111,443,222 downwards.
TATGCAGCTTCACACTAAGGCTATTGCATCAGATGCCCTCTACAATAATTGGCTTAACCTATGGATGCAATGATTCACGAAATCTTGGTTTATAAATGCATGGAACAACCAGCACAGTAAAAGCTTAAAATACTAAATTGGGAGTATATTTCATTTGGTGCTGATCTTCTTTACTTGCCTTTTGAGTTCCTGGTCAATAATATTTGTTTGCATTTGCACAGGACTTTTAATTACTGGCTCTTAAGGTTTCTGGGAATCCAGATAGGCATGTTTTATCATCTCCATTCCCAACACTATAACAATCAATGTCCTCTGTTCGATTATGATTGCATGATGATATGACATGGTGACTAAAAGGAGGCTCCAATAACTTAAGCATCTTTACTTTGTGTTGTAAGATTTGCAAAAGAAAGGGCATTTACCATAATGTAAATTGCAATAATGAAATTAGAAATTCAAGTGTTTGATGAAGATTGAGCTCCTGATAGGAACAAATAGGTGTGTTATAACCATGTAGACATTTTAAATGCATGTTGGTATATTATTTTAATTGATTGTAGTCTGGGATTCTTTTAGCTAATTGTTTGTCCTTTTTTAGGTTCCTTTTATTTTCTGCGACAAAATATTTTTTTTTGAATTATGTTTCTCTGAGTATTTGGCTTCAGGTTATTTTCTCCCTGGCTGATGAGTATGTGCCAGACTATGTTGATAAGAAAGCGCTGGTAGAAAGGTAACAACTCTCAAGCTAATCCCATGGTTTAGGCATGTTGATGTAGTTATTAATGAACTACTTATTGTTAGAGGTGCATGAATATCTTAATTTGCATGTCTTGCAGATTGTGTCAGGCTTTGGGAGGTGCTGAGAAAGTTGAAATAGAATGGGGAAATCATTCGCTCTCTAATAGGGTACAAGAAGCAGTTCAGGCCATCCTAGATTTTGTAAAGAGGGAAGGACCGAAAGGGTGGGATGATCCATGGAATTAGATTTCTATTTTTTCTTTTTTGATATATATTTTTTTTCTTGATTAGATTGCCAGTTTTCTTTTTCCATGTATAACTTTTTCTCCATTTTCCATTTCACTCTACTATTTTTTTTTTTTAATCTAATGCAGATTTCATTACCCGATTGTATGTTAATATGTTAATTTATGCTTTTCTTTTGATTAAATTTGCCAGCTACTCGAATTTAAGTACAAGTCAAAAATCAATCTAGTGAATGTTCCACATCTATTTTTCTGTTAGCATGGGAATTCAATTTTGCTAGTCGAAAATAGGGTATGTTAGTCAAGCTTAATCAAGAAGCAGTCCATTTCTATTATGAGTTTTCTCACACTCAATATAAGAGCCATGGACCGGTTGTTTTTGGTCAATCCATTTTGATGTGCTTGTATACCTAGTTCACATGCAGTATAAGTCAAGAAGTCAAACTCTAGTCAAAGATTTTTATGGGGTTTAATAGTTGCTGACTAAATCTTAAATATGTGTTTGTGAATGTGGAAGTTGTTTATTAGAGTTTCTGGATATCACTTATTAATAGTTTAGATGTCTAAGGTTTAGAGTATTGCATTACATACCCCTGACCATACCCTGAGAAGCACCAACCGGCTTTTTGTGTGCCATCATGGGGTAGGTGGTTTATGGAGGGTTTTATTGCCCATTTAACCCCCGGCAGCTCAAAAAAACCAGGTCAGGGTATGCTATGGGGCATACAAAGCATTTTCCTATAGATGATAAAGTCAATTGTTATATGTCTTTTAAAAAGTAGTTGTGTACTAATATAAAGGATATAAAGAGTTAATATGGTGTTTATGTAAAGCCATGTAGAAGAAAATGAATCATGAAGAATAAAGATTTTGAAACTATGAGTTAATATCTATTTGAATCTAGTGCCGAATACTTTTGTCTCTTTTATACAATCTTCTCATACCTGCGCTCAGCTCCTTATAATTTCTGGCATCTACTGCCATTAAAGCATTGATTTGCTATTATTCTTTTGTTCTTAACTTTTAAAAGACATTTTGTTTGTCAAATCATGGGTTGTAGCAGCATGATGTTTTTACAAAACCATGTAGTAGAAAAGAATCATGAAGAATGAAGAATTTAAATCTGACTTGATATCTATTTGAATCTAGCGAGATTTTAAATCTCATGGGATGGGACTATTTTGGTTTTCCGATGGAATTGGGACGTGCCGCTGTTCTGCCACGTCCCGACACTTAGGATAGTGGATGTCCTAAGATATCCTAATTGGCATGCTGGGACGATGGTTGTATGGTCCTCTCCCTGCATATATGATGGTACCCCATCTTAGTGTCCCATGAGATGTCCCATCGAAACTTGAATCCTTGGAATCTAGTGGTGAATACTTTCATCCTTTTTATATGATCTTTTCTTACTTGTATTCAGCTCCATATAATTTCTAGCATCAACCGCCATTGGAGCATCGGTTTGTTATTATTTTTTTTGTTCTTTCGAGAACACCCTTTTCTCAAATCATGGTTTGTAGCAGCAGTGAGCATGATAAATTTTGACATCTTGATGAGTCAGCTTGTTAGTATGAAGAATGCTTGACTTAAATAGGAGGACTTAATGACGTATTTAGAGAACCAGCAAATCGATTTGAAGAACAAGATATTTTCAAGGTTGTCTTGATCAACTTAAAGCTATGGTTTTTCAATTTATTACATATCAAGTTTTTTTGGATGATCAACTATTATTAGAAGTGGTTATTCCCACAAAATATGAGCTTAAGGGCAAAGGGCTCATAGAGGATACTGATACAGTCTGAACTTTCCCTAAAGTTCTCCTAATATGTTAGTACAATATTCTCCTGATTCTCCTTCTAAAGCTTTGGTACTTTTTCTTCCAGTTCTTGAATCCCATTAGTTCTACATGGGAATTTGAAATTTCAAGTTCCAATTGGAAAACAAAAGTTCAAGTTTCTTGAAATCAAATATCACCTTTCAAAAATTTTCTTGAGAAAGTGGTGGTTGGGAATTGCTTTATATCCAAATTTAGGTACTCGTGGTATCTCTTGCAACATACATATCTCCCCGTGAATGTGCAAAGGTGGTTCATTATAGGATTGCACAATAAACTTCAACAAAACTGCAAACTAGGATCTAGAGATTGGTACAAAGTCACAATATCAAATTACCATGCTTGAAGGACAAGGAATTTGAAAAGCATTTATGGTCAAAGAACTTTGTGATGAGTTCCGTGCAGCAGAAAGTTTTGACATCAACACCTATTTTAGAGTGCTTACATACCTAGCCCCTATTTGAATCCAAGTCAATAAATCAAACTCTAGTCAAATAGAATTCGTTGTCATTTAATAATTAGTCATCAAGTCTTAAGCGTGTTTTTATGAGTGCGGAATGTATTTTTAAATTTTCTAGGCGTCATTGATTATTAGACAGATATTGTGTCCTTTAGAAGGCTGTCTTATGCTAAAATAAGGGTATGAAGAATCATATTGTGTGCATACAAAACCATGTAGTATAGAGTGAAGAATTGATATATTCAAGTTACTATTTACTTGAATCTAGTCGTGGATTCTACCTGATATCACCACTCTTTCAATTTTTTTTCTTCTATCCCAATACTCTTGTGGTTAACAACCTGCAGATTTCAGCATCACAGACGTATGTCTTAAAAGATTGTGGATATTTGACCACAGTTTTTTATTTTGGCGTGTAAGATTGGTTCCTATCGATGCTTTCTAGCTTATTCATTTGGATCTTTCATATGGGCTTTGTGGAATACTTGTTCATTGTTCATGGGATGCCATTTCTTTTGTAGATAATAATGTCAATTTGTTCATCATATAGTAGGGAGAAGGAAGCCAGAACCTTGATGGAACTACTGATTCCAAATTCCATCTGTTGTTATCTTTTGTTTCCTTAGAAAATCTGCACTTTTGTGTCAGTGTTATTCTGCTTTTCCAAAAGAGTTCACGAGCTCAGGTGTAATGTTGTGAGACTTTCCCTTCATATGAGTTTTGTTTACTCAGTTTTAATTAGCGGTCTGTTTCAATCTTTTTTATTGGTTAGATTTCATAGACTTGTGTCCTTCTGTTCTGCGATTCTTATAAAGAAATGTTAACAGATTTGATATACACCACTGATATTTGAATTTAATTAATGTAAAAGATTATAGCATTAGTTGCTAGAGCAAGCTTGTGACCCCATAAATCATTCTTTGCATGTGATACATTCAGTTTATTTGTTCCTTAGACCCTAAAAGAGTGAGAACAGTTCCTTAGAAATCAGAATTAAGTTGATCTGCAATAGTAGTAACAACATGTAGTGATGTAACGTAAGTCAGTGTCAGAACTGTATCTTGTGACCCTTGATAAGACGGTCAATAGGAACACACCCTGGCCCCTGGGGGGACAAAAACTCTTGATGCAGATACCATGAGCTTCTTGCGGTGCATTGACATATATGTTCTCAGCTTCAGGTGCATGTACATTATCCTTGCTGCTGAATTCATGAGAAAAGGATGATGAATTACCAAGTCAACCAGGATGGGCATGGTAGGAGTCACATCTTATTTCACCTTTCTCGCATTACCTTTTGACTCCCATCTCTAATGTGATGTCTCTTTATTCTGACAATATTGATAGAAGGCTTATAAGCTCTTATATCATCCAATGTAGCCGTGCTGTAGTCCTTCCTTTTGTAATGTAAGAAACTTCTTGAAGTCCTTGAGACTACAATCATTTTTTCAGAAAAGATGGCTACTGCTGGTGATACAAGCTTTGCTACTGGTTTGATCCACAAGCCAATTCCCTCTGACCGATGACCATATATTTGAGCCTTACCATGCCACATTAAGTCATATAGCCTATGTATTCTTCCATAGATATATACCATAATGGTATACTAGTAAACGAGGCTCCCGCGACTATGGAAAGGTTAATTGTATGTAATCTTACCCTTGCATGCAAAGAGATTGTTTCTGTATTTCAAATCGATGACATCCAAGTCATAGTAGAACAGCCTTACAATTATGCTAGAGAAATATACCATAAATCAACCTAATTATAGTTATTAGATTTCAAATGCCTTAACTGTATATGATGGACTTCTAACTTCCAACAAAACTTTCAACTATACACTAGCTTGCAAGTATACATTTGACAAATTCAATATGGATTGGGCACCTGTTGTGTGGTTCAACTTAACAATCAAATTCTTTGAAACCAGTTAATGGATGGATCCTTGAATAATGTTATACCAATATCAACATGATATTCTGATGTGTCTTTTTCAAGCTCCTGCCACTAGTTTCTAGTTGTTAGCCACTGATGATCCACTGACCGGAAACAATAAATTTGCTAAATCTTCTTCAGGAAAAATATTTCAATCCAATCAATTGTAGGACATGCTTTCAATATTAACATGGTAGAACATTCCAATATCTATTTAAAGCTTAATACTTTGGAATAAAATACATTCCAATGTCTCTTTGTTGCATAATATTTTAGAATAAAGTACATCAATGTTCTCTTCCTATAAGAACTTCCTTCCTGAAGTGGATATCAACACAGCTTGTCATCATGGTAGCATTTTGGTTTTTTCTCATCGATATACTGAAGGGGATTTTCTCATGTTCTTTGTTTGGCCTTCCGATCATTATGTTCTTATAACCATAAGTTTGATTTTTCATGTTGGTCTGTTGTTATCAAGATTTTGAATCATGTCTGGAGCAAGATAAAACGCTTTTTTGTTCTAATAAAAACCAGAAAACTTCAGTAAACAATTATTAAGTCATGTCTAAAAATCTACAGTATGAAAGGAAGGCAACTCTGTTATCAGGTCTACTTTATCAGTTTTATATTTCCAAACCGTCTCATTCTCCCAAAGTGGTTGTTCCACGGGTACACAAGTGGTGAAGATATTGTATGATAATTTTGTTTGAAAAGGTGCAGAATCATTAATATTTGAAATCAGCTGAAAGATGCAACATGTCTCTAAAAATTGTTTGACCATGGGCATTGAGAGGCAAAGAGCATCTGATACAAAAGGGCATTTTCTTTGAATGATTAAAAACACACGCACAAACACACTTGTTATAATTTATCATATCTGTATAGAATATAGATACTTGATTTTAGATGTTTTAGTAGATTGTATTCTGATGGTTTTCATCAGTTTCCTCTTCAAAGTTCAACCAATTTTTATTTAGGCAAAGAAGAATTTGATTCGGAAATGCGTGTGAGCTATGCATGGAATCATAGACCACTTTCTGAGGCCAGATTAGCTCAAATCTTCATGGGTATCATTCTATTTGGGCTTCAGAATTCCTCTATAAAGAAACCTGAATGCCCTTTGGCTCTATCGTAGGCAACCTCAAAGCAGTTATTTGGCTCTTGACACCACCTCTACCATGTTGTGGAGCTGATCCCAACCTAAACCATCTTCAGAGTTTATTCTCGTGATTCACATTGAGCTGGGGTCCAGGAACAAGGGTCAAGTTCCATTTGAGGGCATCAAGGTCTTCCCATACCAAATGAGTGAATAAAATAGGTTATTGAATAAATTTTTTAGCTCTAAACTGGCCTAAAGTATTAAGAATTCAGAAGCCTGTCGTTTCTGTTTGCTCTCTTTAGATGCACGCTTAGAAAAGAGGGTTGACGAGGGCACTCGAGTAATGTGATAATGGGTTTTATATAAGCTTAAACATGTGATCATTGTTGACTGCCGCTCATGATTGCAAAGGAAATTAATGATGGTACCTCTGAGGATGCATGGACTAAACATCACTGATGTAATGAAATGGACCAATAATTTTGTTTGTATTCTATTTGGATGTGATGAGTGCTATGCTCTCCAAATGATAGTAAAATAATGTGGATCATGATTGATGTTGAGAAGGGCCGATGAGATCTAAGGACGTGGGATGCTCACCTTACTATCTAGAGGCTTTTGGGTGGTGATCGTATTCAGAATATGCACACCACAGCCTGAAAGTGGCTTTGCTCTTCTTAATCCTCCATGCAGCAAGGTCATCATCTTTGCAGAAATTAGCATTTGGTTATCACAAATACTACTTTAGATCTTACTTGGTTTTGATGGTTAGTGGAATGTTTCTAAGAAAAAGAGAACTATGCAGGGGTTTAACAATGATGCAAGGCCATCATGTTCAACCAGGAGACGGAAGTTTGGATGCCCAAGGTGTTTTAGAATTTGTTATGATAATTATCTGAGGGCACAAAAAGAGGAGAAAAAGAAAAAGTCATATTAAAAGTACTTAAAGGTGGTGCTGACTTTGAGAGCTGCCATAGTTGTGAGTGGCCCCAGAGAGAGGCATGCTGAATTATAGGGACTAATATCTCCTGCCTTCTAAGAAATTTCCTCAGTTTTCAAGTTTTGCAGAAATTGGCAAAACCTAGCAAGAATTAAAACAATATAATCTAATACCACATGCTCAATGTTTTTCTTCGTTAGAAATATATCTGACTAATGAACTCAATGTATTAGGTTGACATCTTTTACTTGGGATGCTATGACAGAAATGTGGGGGAATATATAATCATTTTGATCATCAGCTTTTTTTTTTTTTTTACGTGATATAGAAGCTATGGTAGGTGTCGCATAGAAATTTTCGGCACCAAATCCGAGAAAAATTGAAGTGTTCGAAATCTATTGAGATTTTACTCTACAGAAAAGAAATCCCAAGACAAGATTCATCATCGTTTTGTTACTAAATAATAATTAGCATTTTTCTGCAACCATGCGTTCTATCCTAATGGATCTTAGAGACAATGCATAGCCTTTTGGCCTTTTTTTTTTTTTTTTCATCTTTATCTTGGATGTCGTGTATGTACCGGATGACAAAAATAACTATCTCAGATTCTCAAATTGTCGATTGTTTTATTTTATTTATGTTTATTAGAATGGGTAAATTATTAGCAAGATCTATGATCATGTAGTGCCACACAATCCGCTGAATCTGGCAGGATAGCCGGAGGAAGAGTGCCAATGGAAAAAATTTAGCGAAGCGAGGAAAGAGGTTGGAGAGAGAGAGAGAGAGAGAGAGAGCATGTGGGGGGTTATGGGGCCAGTCCGCGCGGCAAGTTAAAAAAATCTCTCCTGTTCCTTTTTTTTTTAGCTAGTGGGGATTGGGTGCGGCGGCCTCCCTAAGCTCTCCTTCCCCTCCTCGTGTTCTTTCCCTTCCTTCCCTCTATTCAGTCCTCATGGTTTTGCAAATAGGTCCTATTTGTTTGAGCATGGATCCTCCACGGTATACAGTTTGCAGCGTAAAATACATACAACTCTTAATAGCTACCATTAAGAGATGGGGATGGTGATCAAATAAGGTGATCTTATGTTTTATACGTTGTTCATCTAATAGTCGTCCATTTTCTAATGGTGGGCGTTGAATACAATACAGTACTTTACAATGCAAACTATATGCAATGTGGAGGATTCTAAATCGTCCTTTTTGTAAGAGTGCTATTAAGCATAATATTTTCGGCTAAACAATAATCCAAGATAGATCAAAACATAAAAAGACATGCCTAGATTGTAGTTTTAGGAAACAGTTTGCCTTGGAACTAGAAAGAATATGTTGTTGAATCATATTTAAGTAGAACTTTAGCATGAAAGCAATAAAATTGGAAATATTATTGTATAGACTTTTAGAATATTAAGCTACCCCCAAACTAGAGAATGGATAAAGAATTATATTCTTTTTCCTTTCCGGAGTTTTGTCTTTAATATGGAATGTAAGAGTAAAGTCAGTTCTTGAATCTAGTTTCTTAGGGGTCAAAGTCAGTTGCAAAGGATTCTGGAGGCTCAAAAAAAGGTGTTGAATTTAAGTTAGTCAAAAATTTTGCTTATGATCTCTGTAAATAAACATGTAACCAATTACAATTTGGTGCAATTCTCTTAGTAAATAAATTGATGAACTTAATAGAATTCATCAATTATTGTTTTCATCTCTCTCCCCCCTTGTGAGTTGATATGTCATTTGGTTCTTTTCCTCACTACTGCTAGTCAAGGCTTGAAATATTCTATAGATTAGCCTTTTTAGGATTCTAATATGTCGAAGAGTCCTATAAGCTACCAAAAAAGGTTATAGACACCTGAAATATCTTTATCTGTATAACATGAGATATACTATGAGACTAGTAAAGAAACATCCCATTAGCATGGTGCACAAAACAATATATGACATGAATAACTTGGTATGACCCCATTACTACACTCCACATGGGGCTACAAATGGGTCTGGTTGGATTGAGGCACGCTTGACCCTGATCCCGTCTCGATTTCATATTCAAGTCATGGTTTTGGGACCACACACCAACCAATTAGCTAATTGGGTCAAATTGGTGCTGGATCCATGGAAAAGATTTTTGATCTAGTAGGTTATTTTGATTTGGTTGGGGTCAATTATGATCCAAACCCAACCCAAAATGTTAGGATTCGGGCTAGGATTGAGCTAGATCAGGTTTGCAATTCAAGTTAAATATCTAGCTCTTTTTTATAGCTAAAATATAATAACTGATAATTAAATATAAAATTGCTAAAAAAATAAAATAAAACTAAAAGTGCCAGCTTAAACTTAAATTTTCATTTAAAATCTTTTAATTTCATCAAAATAATTGATTATTTATAAGTTTACAAACTATAATTTTAAAATATACATTGATATACTTGAAGGCATCATAATAAGAGATTCACTAAAATAATTAATGGAATATAAATATTTAAATATAATTAACCGAATAGCTATGACTATTGAGAAGTAAACCGAGGACTTAGTTTAAATGAGAGTTCACACAATGATCATGAAAGATATTGGAGTAAAGGAGAAGAATGTTAATGTGATTTAGGTGTTTGGATTAGGCTAGATTAGGTTTGGGATAGTTTGGACCCATTTATTATTGATCCAAATTAGACCTGGATGATATGCAACTTGGATTGGGTTGAAAAATGCAAGCCCCAAACCTTATCAAATTTTAGATCAAGTCTAATTTTAGAACTCAACCCAATCCACGGTCTCCAAATATGGATTGATTGGGTCTAATCGGGTTGGGATTGGATCTGGTCATTGGTTGATTTGACCTATTTGCAGGCCTATCTCCACAAGAGTTCAATACTTCTTTGAAAAAGTTGTTTTTTAGGCCATCCCTCCACACCAACACATTCATGCCCTATGCATTATACATGTGCTTGGCTGATGTATTAATGGATGTTCATTTGCATGCCCATACCATCAACCTACACTCTCTATTCAAAGTCCATGAAATCACTCAATAAACCATAATAAGGTGTTATCAGCATTAGTTGGCAAAGCTTCCACTAAACTTTAATAAATAGGGTGGTAGTTAGCAATGTTAGAATTTATTCTAAGAAATGTGCATTGTTATTGACTAAGATTTTTTCATTGGAAAAAATAGGTCGAATGTTAGACCGATAATGCCCAATAAGTTTAATGTAATCTGCAAAGCTCTTTGGGTCTTGATGTGCCCCAGTAATTACTTTTGGTATGCTATGAAAAATGTTGGGCTTGTTTTAAAGATATGGCTGCTTGATGGAAGTTCCCAAAATTAAAGTTAACTCTAGTGCTAGGTCCTCCCCTCCATCCAAAATACTATAGCAACTCTATATAAATAGCTATTGGCGGCGATGAATAGTAAGTCGTTCTGCATGTTTGTTTGATTTTTTGGCATTTTATTTTTTGATATTGCTGTCAAACTTTTTCTACAAGCAGTGCTCGAAGATATGGAATGTTAGATTATAAGCTCGTTTATTGTTATTTATTGAAAGGTTATGTCTTTTCATAAGGTTGTATCTTTTAGAAAAGAGATGTGCCTCTTCATAAGGTTGCATTTTTAGATTAGAGATGTCTCTTTGTAAGGTTGTGTCATTTAGATTAGAGATATATTTTTTATGAAGTAGGATGTTTCTTTGTCAGGATGTATCTCTTAATAAGTAATTTTTTGTAAAAAGTTGTGTCCCTCCATTTCTATAAATAGGAGATATGAGATTTATTTTGTATCAAGTCATTTATAATTTAGCTAATTTTGTATTTAAATAAATCTCTTTTTTTCTTAACTATTACATTTAATAGTTCATAAATTAGTAAGCTCACCAATATTTGGTTTCAGAGCCTAAGGCTGTTAAGAAAAAGAGAGTTAAAAAATGGCTAAACAACTTCTTTAAACCCAAATCCCAAAACTGTTAAAAGATAATTATGAGAATTAGTGCATTCAAATGAAAGCACCACTTAGCTCTTACGATCTTTGGAAAGTAGTTAATAATGGATATTAAGAATACACAGAATAAGAAGAAGCCGCATTGACTGTAAATCGACGAAACGAGTTGAAGGACGCAAGAAAAAAGATAAAAAGGCTCTTTTTTATCTTTACCAAGTAACAGAGGAGTTGACGTTCGAGAAAACTACTGAAGCAACTTCAAGCAAAGCAGTATGGGATGTCCTTACCACCATTTTCAAAGGAGATGAAAGAGTCAAGTGGATTTGTCTACAAAAGCAGAATTTGAAACTATTCTCATAAAAGAGTCTGAAAGTGTTATAGACTATATATTCTCGCATTTTGGTTATTATAAACTAAATAAAGCGAAATGGAGAACAACTTGATGATGCATGAGTTGTAGAAAAGATCCTATGCTCCCTGTATCAAAATTTGAGCATATTATTATTGTCGTAAAAGAGTCAAAAGATATCAGTACCCTCTCCATCGATCAATTGATAGGATCCCTTTAAATACATGAGCAAAGATTGCAAAAAAAATCTAAAACTAAGTCAACAAAATAAGTCCTCAAGTCAAAATTGAAACTTGACTATTGCAAATACAAAAGTCATGGAGAAAGTAATAATAGAAATAAGAATCAAAAGAGACATGATCATGACTGACAGAATAGCAACAAAGATAGTCACAATCCATGATGCGGGATTGCCACCAAAAGAGGTGGATGCAATTACAGATGCTCAGGTTCGTATGGTGGTACAACATCTAATATCCAATGCTATAATTATAAAAAGTATGGACACTACAATAAAAATTATTGGTATAAGAATGCTGAAGGAATGAATAACTATGTCGATGGTATAATAGAAGAAGAAAGAGAAACTACACTTTTATTCACATGTCAAGAAGAGGTTAAAGGTCTACAAAATGTATGATTTCTCGATTTCGGAGCTTCAAATTATATGTGTGGTAAAAAAAATTATTTATTTATTTTTTTTGATAGAAAAAAATAAATGTGTACATGGTAATGTAAAATATGGTGATTCATCAAAAGTACCTATGAAAGAAAAAAAATCATGTCTAAATCGAAGAGTGGTGAACAAGAATATATTTTAAATATGTACTATGTATCCGAGTTAAAGAGCAACAAGTGTTGGACAACTATTGGAGAAATGTTATACTATTCACATGAAAGACTTTATCTTAACTTTGAAGGATAAGAACAAAAGGATAATTGCAAAAGTGCATATGTCAGAGAATCAAATGTTTCCCATTCATATAAAAATTGAGATTAAAAGGTGCTATCAAGTATATTTGAAAGAAGAATCAAGATTATGGCATTTAAGGTATGGATATTTAAATTATGAAAGTTTAAATTTATTATCTTCTAAAAGAATAGTGAGTGGACTTCCTATTATCAAACATCTAAAAGAAGTATGTGTAGGCTGTGTAGTTGGAAAATAAATCAGATTTTTTTTTTCTTAGTAGCAAAATAAAGTATACATTAATATATCTAAATTTAGTGCACAGATATATGTGGTATTTTTTCTAAGTCTCATGGAGATAACAAGTATTCCATTATTTTTATTGATAAATATATTAGAAAAATATGGATTTACTTTATTAAAAAAAAATTTATCGCATTCTTTATGTTTAAAAAATATAAAGCTATGGTAGAAAGAGAAAGTGAAAATAAAATAAAGATATTGAGATCTGACAGAGGAGCAGAATATATTTCAAATAAATTTAAAAATTACTATAGTGAAGAAGGTATTCAACAATAATGTACGATGATATACAGTCCATAACAAAATAGTATAACTGAACGAAAGAATAAAATCATTATGGATATGACAAGAAGCATGATAAAAAAAAAAATTATCAAAGTCATTCTGGGTGGAAGCAGTTGCATATGCAATATATCTATTTAATAGAAGTCCAACAAAGAGTGTGAAGAACGTAATGCCACAAGAAGTATGGAGCAGACATAAGCCAAGTATTAAATATCTCAAGGTATTCAGATGCATTGCGTATGCACAAATTTCTAAGGAGAAAATAAAGAAGTGGATAATCGAGATTAGAAATATATTTTTTAGATATAGTGAGCATTCAAAATCCTATAAACTTTATAACTCAATCGTCAATAAAGTGATGATAAGTAGAGATATCATATTTGACGAAGATGCTGCACAAATTGAAGTATAAAAGAAGAAAATCAAAGAAAAAAATAATAGATCAAAAAATTAAAAAAATTAAAAAAGAGTCAAATATTTATGACCCTCCACCGATAATGACTCCATTACAAACATTATCAACTCTTTCTAGTTCTTCATCCTTAAGTACCTCTAGAAGAAGTTCAAGTGAAAGACGTATAAGAATGAGAAGACTTGAAGAGATATATATGAGATAGAAATAATAGATAGCTATAATTTATATTGTCAACATTTTTATCAAGAACCATTAACTATGGAAGAAGTCATGAAAAAGGATGTTTGGTGAGTTGCTATGAATAAAGAAATAAGAGCAATAGAAAAGAATAAGACTTGAGAATTGATTTCATTGTCGGAAGGACATAAAAATTATCGATGTAAAATGTGTATGTAAAATCAAACATAGTGCTGATGGAAATATCGAAAGATATAAGATGCGACTTATCACAAAAGGATATAAATAAGAAAAAAAAATTTGATTATAAAGAAGTATTTACACCTATAGTCTGACTTGATACCATTTGACTAATTCTATCTCTTACAGTATAACATCGCTGGAAAGTACACTAAAAGGATATAAAATTAGTATTTCTTAATGGCTACCTAGAAGAAAAAGTTTACGTTAAGCAATTGGAAGGATATAAAATAAAAAGTACAGATAATAAAGTTTATAAATTACATAAAGCTTTATATGATTTAAAGTAGGCTCCTCGAGAATAAAATACTTGCCTTGATAATTATCTTTAAAATATTGATTTCAAAAAATGCCCTTATGAGTATGCAATGTACATCAATAGAAATAAAAAAGAAAAAATTTTAATTATTTATGTGTATGTGGATGACTTACTGATCACCGAAAGTAAAAAAGATATGATAGATGACTTCAAGATTATCATGACAAGAGAATTTAAAATGACAGTTGCTAGCTCTATGTCCTGTTTTTTCGATATTAAAGTTAAGCAAGATAAAAATAAAATTTTTATCATTCAAAAAAAATATGCTAAAAACATACCAAAGAAATTTTAAATAAAAAATTACAAAAAAAAATAGCACCCCTATTGCTTGTGCAAAAATGATAAAAGAAAGAAAATTGATTCAACTCTCTTTAAAAGTCTTATTGGAAGTCTTTGCTATTTGACAATGAGCATATTGGATATAGTTTAAAGAGTTGGATTAATTAGCTGATATATGGAAGATCCAAAAGAATCACATTGGTAAGTTGCAAAAAGAATTTTGAGATATATAAAGAGTACCATTGATCATTGGTTACACTATACAAATTCAAAAAAATTGAAATTGGTTGGATATACGGACAGTAATTGGGCCGGAGATCAAGACGAAAGAAAATATACTATGGGATATGTTTTTCTTTTGGGATCTATAATATTCACATGGAGTTCAAAGAAATAGCAAATTGTAGCTTTATCAACATGTGAAGTTGAATATGTGGCAGCGGCATTCGGTGTTTGCAAAGCAATTTGGTTAAGATATATATTAGAAAATTTAGATCATACCTAAAGTTCTCCTACCTCGATATTCATCGATAACAAATCCGCAATCGAATTAGCTAAAAATCCTGTGCATCATGGAAAAAGCAAACACATCGATATTAGGTACCATTTTCTTCATGAATAAGTCAAAAAAAATCAGATTGATTTAATTTATTGCAACACAGAGATACAAGTAGTAGATATTTTTGTCAAATCCTTATAATTTGAAGTCTTCATGAAATTTAGAAAAAGGCTTGGAGTATGCTCTATGTAATATTTTTTTAAAAAATAAGGAAAGAACATTTGAATCAAATTGGTCGATGCAACCCTTGAAGGAGGGTTTGGCTACTGATTAAAAAAAGGGGTACAATGACCATTGCAAAGGCAACTTTTGAAAAATAGACCAGTGTATTATGTTTGTTAGTTGTGGAGGTTACTACATGCATCTCTTGGATAAAGAGTAGTTAATTTATGTGATCTAGATAGTTACTAATAAGTATCTTTTCATGCCTATATAAAGTATTAGAAAGATCTAATATTTCACTTAACAGAGAGTGTCTATAAAGTGAAAAGTATGGCTAAAATTGAGAAGGAAGTAAAAACCTTCTACAAAAATTTTGTCAAAAACATCGCAAACCATTACCGTAATATTTAACTTTCAAGAAAGAACTAGATCATATGCCGAAAGTCTACTTTGAAGTTCAAGTATGTGAAAATTGTTACATGAAGAAACACAAGGTCAATGAAGAAGAATGTTGAACACGATGCTGCAAAATTTGCTTTTTAGCGTATTATAGATCCTTATTGGCTTGAAAATAATATCAATTATTTATATATTTTAGTGAAGAATCTGAAAAAAATAAATATATCCTTAGAAAAGGAAAATATAGCGCTAAATATAGAAAACAAATCTCTGCAGAATGCAATCAACGAGTAGACGTGCAAGATTAAAAGTCTAATTACAGAAAAGATAGATTTACAAGAGAAGCTCAAAGATTATGATGAGCCAATTGAAGAAGACGAAGATAATTGTGCATAAACAAGCTTAAAGGGGAATGTTAGACTATAAGCTTGTTTATTGTTATTTGTTGAAAGGTTATGTCTTTTTGTAAGATAGTATCTTTTAGATTAGAGATGTGTCTCCTTGTAAGATTGCATTTTTTAGATTAGAGATATATCTCTCTGTAAGATTGCATTTTTTTAGATTAAAGATATATATTTTTTTGTGAAGTAGAGTGTTTATTTGTAAGGATGTGTCTCTTAACAAGTGATATTTTATAGAAAGTTGTATCCGTCCATTTCTATAAATAAAGAGCATGTGTTTTGTTTTGTACCAAATTATTTATAATTTAGTTAATTTTATATTTAAATAAATCTCTTTTTTTTTAATTATTATATTTAATAATTTATAAATTAGTAAGCCCATCAACACTGAAAGGCATCCTTCTGACTCTTCTCTTGTCTTTACTCTTTTTTTTTTTAGTTAAAATGTTGTCATCACTCTTTAACAAGCTAGTGACTCCGCAAAACCGTCCTAACAAGAGCGTGGCATCTAATAAAAAAGACAGTCCAAGTACAAAATAATGCTACACCATCATTTCTATGTTCATAAGATACCTGGTTGGCCTGCTTTGCTTCTCTAGCTCTCCACTTCCTGTGTGGCCCTCAACATATATAATGAAATAGAAGAAGACTGCTGAGACTTCAACGTTTCTATTTCTAGCGCACTCAAAAAGGACTTTCTGAGGCGTGCTGTCCCCCCTAGGATAAAAGATATGGACAGCCGCCGATGCTTTGCGTGGTCCAAATTAAAGCCCTCCTTTGGCTTCTTCCTCGGTCCTGAGTCTAGATGTCCTTAATTTGTTTTGAAAACCATAGAATGCTCCTCAGAAAAAGTTTTGACCTGTAAGACGAGGTTGATGAGGGCATGCCTAGATATATATATATATATATATATATATATATATATATATATATATATATATATATATATATATATATATATATATATATATATATATTCTTTTGCCTGAACTGCTCCGCACCACACCTCATGATATTATTTTTGAGGACATAAGCAGCTAGTCGGAGGACCTTTTATATATATAGAGTTCAACTAGTTTAGAAAATTGCACCCTAAGAATCTCATCACCAAGGTGGTTTATTTTGATGGTTCGTGAAAACAACTGGGGTATCAAGAAATCATATAAAAATGTTGCATAGTCTTAGCTGATATTGTTGGTATCCTATCGAGCTATGCCTCATGGCAATTCAATTTGTATTGATACAATAAGTACCAGTCTTATTATGTGGCTTGCATTAGCTGCAGCTTTGTATCCTTGTGCGATTCTCATTTTTTAACACATGTTTAGAAATTAATTCAGAGAGGTATCTATCAGAGTCTTGGGATAATATGTGGTAGGGATATTAATTCATGAACTAATATTTGATCAACTTCTAGATATTAGTTCATAAGCTATAGCTGCGATACATACTATATACACTAATGAGTACTTTATATGAAAATGATTGTATTTTTTAATTTCTAAAAATAAGAGTAAATAGGTTTGTCTCTTTTGAGAAAATTAGAGAGATAAAATGAAAACATAGGACAGAAAATTTGGAATCTTTTATTTGATTAGGAGAGATCATAGTTGAATTACTCTCATTTGGTTAGAAACTTAAAAATAAAATTTAACAGAGAGAGAATATAAGAGAAGGGTAAGACCTCTGATTTCTGTGGTAGTCACGGAAAAGAAGAAAGGAAATGAAAAGAAGTGATTTCTTCAAATCCCTTTTTCACAGAAATTTAGAGAGTAAAAAACTAGTCTATTCTCTTCTTTCATATCCAGAGCTCATTTCTTTTTCTTCTCCAAAATTAAAGGTTTTTTGATTTCCCTTTCCTTTCCGCAATATATTTTTTTTCTTTTCTTTTTTTTTCCCTCTTCTTCTTTTGTGTATCAAAAATCTTGTAAATCATGCTGACCTTTATGTTTCAATGGTCCCATGCATCCTCCAAAATCCAGATCACAACGATTTATTAACCTTATCTAGATTAAAAATATAATATAATAAATAAATTTGAAACAATTTCATGTCGAAGAAATGCTAACTAGCACCTAATCCATGCTTCATTTTTTATACACCTTACATTTAAAACTTTCAGCAGCCACATGCATATCCATCCACATATTATTTTTTCTGAAAACTCTCTGCATATATTATTGATCATTACCCACACAAGCCAATATCTCAGTACAGATTAACACCATGCTCATCAAAATGGAAGGAAATTACACAGTAAGAAAGAAAGAAGTAGCCAAAAAAAAAAAAAAAAAAAAAACCAAATGGGGGTGGTTTTACACTTGTATTCCAAATACCTTTTATATGCTCGCTGAGATAATAATGAAAGAAAAAGGCACTGCTTAGCCGGGCCTGCCACCATGGCAGCGTGGCCGCACAATGTACGAACCCCCCCGCGCGTGCGAACCCCCAGAAAGCACTGCCGCCAGCATCGTCGCACCGTACGACCCCAACGCACACACTCTCTCTCTATTTAATATATACTTCAAGAACTAACGTCTCTGAAAGCAACCAACCCCCAACTTGCGCGCACGCGGCCCACCCTCCGGGCCCGCTACCCACTCACCCGCCACACGTGCCCCGGGCCCATCTCTTCCTTTCTCACACGGTGGCCCCCACTGCCATGGTGGCAGCCCCGGCGTCGGCGGCGGCATTCACCACCACCACTGTTCCATTGCCCAAAATGTTCTTCCCCTCTTTCCCCCAGCTGCTCGCAACGAAGAACACCTCCTCCCCCTCATCATTCTTCTCCTCTTGGTTCAAAAATTTCTGGACCATCTCAATGCTGGGTCCGCTCACCACCTCCTCCCAGGCCCTGTCCGCCTCCTCTCCTCGCTTCCGAAACACGTCGGTGGCGTCGACGCAGTGGACATCCCACCCCGGCAGCCCCCGCAGCCGGTTAATCTTCTGAAGCTGGCAGCAGGTGAGCTTGCACGTGTTGGCCTTGATCTCGTCTATCGCCGCCTCCAGCAGCCTCGCCTTCGTCCCCTCGTGGGCACCCTCCTCCGCCCGCAGGAACCCGTCCATCTCCGGCACCCCGATCGCCTTCCGAATTCCCCTACCGTAGTCGGCCTCGAGGTCGAATATTGCCCGCACCTCCTCCACCAGCCCCCTCTCCAGCATGCGATCCACCCGCTCGGCGACGAATTGGTGCAGCTCCTTCGACTGCACGTCCACCCACAGGAAGCAGCACTCGTACCTCGAACGGAACTCCCTCCCCGCCCCGTCGATCAGCTCCTCGATGTAGGAATTCGAGCCCCCCGCCACGACCGGCAGCCGGCCGCGCCGCGCGATCGCGTCCACCACCCGGCCGGCCGCACGGCGGTAATCGGAAGCGGTGAAGTCGGCATCTTGGGGGACACCGCCCAGGAGGTGGTGGGGGATGCCGCGAGTCTCCTCCTCGGTGACCTTGTTGGTGACGACGTCGAGGCCGTCGTACAGCTGCATTTTGTCGGAGTTGACGACCTCGCCGTCGAAGTGAACCGCCAGATCGATTGCCAGCCTCGACTTGCCGGTGCCGGTCGCTCCCATCACCACCACCACCTTGCCCTTCCGAACGCGTGTTTGGAAGGAGCCCATCGGAAATGTCGGCCTGCCGGCACCCAGCTGGAGGAATATTTTTCGGCAAGTACACCTGCTTCACAATTGCGAGCAACATCATGAGACAATAACCAAAGCAGAAAGAAGAGCACCAGAGCTATCTATATATCTAAACATAGCATCCTTGATCACCCAGCCTATCTTAGTATATATGATGTCTGGTAAGCCATGGAAACCACTTCTTCTAAAACTTTGTGACCAGATACTGTACATATGGGCAGAGCTGGTTATATCTATCAGAAAGTAGTGTAACTTCTCTCTCTTTCTTCCCAAAAGGCAAAAAAAAAAAAAAAAAAAAGAAAAAAACACAGAAGACGCGGCGCATGGGAATAAAAGTCCGATTAACTGTGCACTTACTTCAATAATTAGCCTCTATGTTTGGATTACGTTTGACTTCTTATATGTCAGACGAGAGTAAAGCTTTGGTGGTGGAGTTAGGTAGTTGAAGAGGGAGTAGGAGAAGCAACGATCGTTGCTTTGGGGAGGGAAAGGGGTGGAGGAGGGTATCTTTCTTTTGGCACTCAGAAGAGGGAGAGTGGAAGTGCTTTATATAGCCTCGGGTGTGACACAGTGCAACCAATGCAATGGAGGAGAGCCATAGATTTTTGCCATATGTCAGCTGCCACAGAATATAAGTAGCTAGTGATCGGTAGGGACAGGTATTCAGGAGGTGCCAGAGCTTCACCATGACCTCTAGTTAAATATTAAGCACATATCTTTCTTAATTAGTTTTGGGTTTGGATTTTGGAAGCCCGTCGTTTCATATTTATTACATGCTGCCTATGCTCATGATCATCTAAAGAGAGGAATCGAAGGAATATGGTGCAAATGGAGTGACAATTATATGGATTCGGTGGGCTACAAGCCGCTGGACAGTGTTGTTCGGATCCATTCCAAAGTGAAAATTAAGTTTTCGTTTCACTCCCTGTATCTTCGAGATGTCATGAATGGATTATTATTAGCACGGGTTTTAAAGTATATCAAGTGTGACAGATGGATTTGAAGCGTGAACTCAGTTTCCACTTCATACTGGACCTTACCATATCCACCACGCAGCCCACTGAATCAGCACCCAATGCTTACTAATCTGGGCATCTCAAAGATAAATATATATTTAATGTTAGATATCAATGTCGAGCACGATAAGACATAGAATACTAATGGCAGGACGGTGAGTTTGGAGAGAGGCTTGACAGTCTAAATATTTATAGCTTAAGAACTCCACTCTTGGATTTATTATTCAGTTAAGTCTTTAGGGGAGTTCTTTAGTCCTAATGTTTTTCTTTTTTTGTTTGTAAATTAGGTTATCTACTAAAGGTTATGATTCCATTGGAAAAATCTATGTTGATTTGTTAATGGTGTGAGGGTCCTTATCTTCTCGGAGAAAAAAGAAAAAAAAAAAAAAAGGCAAGAAGGTGGGCAGGGGCCGGGTTGTTTCCGGTGGGCAAAAAGGCTCTTTCATTAGTGGCTTGTCACTTTTATAATCCCATGGAGTGATTAAGCAAAACTACTAAAAGTACATAGATATTGGTCGAGAAGAATCATTAGACTTGATATGGACTATTTTGATCATTACGAATAGGATTGGATTGTGTTCATATCATTGCCCCAATCTAAGATCGTAAGCTAGAGTTGCGCGATAATTACCACATACTTATAGAAAACTCTTTCTAAAAGCATGCAAGGTATCTAAGCATGTAAGTTATCTTATCATGATATTAAAAGCAAATATGAAATAAATAATTAATAAATTAAGTCCAAAATTAACTAATTAAAATCTAAGATTAATATAGCATAAAATTTTTAAAAAATATTGAATAGTCTTACATTGATCTTTAACATAATCCTAATCTAAAATAAAGAGTCAAAACTCTTTTTCTAATTACTCTCTCCCAAAGTATATCCCCGTGTCATTTTAGTTCTCAAGGTCTATAAAAATAGCAAAATATAGGATAATGAGCTAGACGTCCCAATGAGCAATGAATATTTTAACTAGATTAGTTAGACAATAGATTAAATTATTATTTATAAAAAATAAGCATATAATTTATTAGTTCGATATCACATATCTCAATTTGCAGCAATATCACAATATTATATATGCATACCAAATTTAATTTATCTCAAAATTCAAATTTTATTCACGTATTTAGTTTCTTTCAAAATATTAAATTTATCTCGTCAATCATAAACTATGATCATATTTTATCATATGGTTAGGCTAGATAATGAGTTTAGAAATAGTCATGTTACCCTACACTGTAATACCCCACACAAACCATAAAGCATTCAAAAAAAAGAGAAATTTTAATTTGCATGAATCTTAAAGAATAAAAAAATAAAAAGAAGAAGAAAAGAAAGAAAATCTAGGAGAAGACTCCCATAAGGAGTCTTCTTCTATCGATTCGACTCCTAATCGAAGTCAAAATCCATAATTAGAGAGTAGAACTCCTCCCTCCGACTCTATTTAAAGGGAAGAGCATTTTTCTCTTCTTCCCATCAATGACCGAGGCTTAAATTGGAGGGGATTGTTGAAATTTTCTCTTGGAAGGCATCATCGTGCTTGCTGGAAATCGAGATTGGGGAGCCGTTGGAACCCAAGGTAAGCCTTAACCCTCTTTCTCTCTTTCTCCTTTCTTTTCAAAATGTTAGACAATGCCACCGGCCATTCGTTTCATCAGAAGATTGGAAAGATAAAATCCCCTATTTTCCCCTGGTCTTTGTCCCTTTATTTTTGTTTTTCCAACATTGGTGGTCATTACTGATTGCTGGCCTGGAATTGTTGGGCTGCAGCGTTGCAGCCCCAGACGCCTCCAGCCACCGCCATGTGGCCTCCGATCTAAGGAATAAATGGAGACTATAGGTCTCCTATTTTCCCAAAAAAAAATCATGGGAAGAAAGAAAAGGAAGAAGAAAAAAAAAAGAAAAAGAGAAGAAAAGATCTACAAGAAAATAGTCAATCAGCAACAAAATAATTTGCTGCAAATCATAATTTATTGCTAATAACCACCATAAGGTAACAAAATAAAAGATTCATCATGAAATATTATTTAAATAATATTTTCGGCAACAAAACTATATTTCATTGCTAATTCTTGTCACAAATTTGTGGCGCCAAATCCTTCCACTCGGACTTTTTGGTGAAAATTTTTTGACAACCATTTATGATATTTTCATAATGAAAAATTATGGTCACAAATATTATAAATTTTAGTGATGATATATTTTTATTATAAATTGAATATTAATTTTGATGATGATATTAGAATCATTTCCAAATATATACTTGTAGATATATAAAATTAATAAATAATAGTAATTTTTTGATAAATTTAATTTATCATTAATATTTCTTATATTTGACATCAAAATTATATTTCATTATAAATAAATTATTATTATTTGACGATGATGACATTTCATTACTGAATATTTATTTATTGATGACATATACAATTTTATCACATAATGTAGGTTATTTAGTAAAGAAATAGTATTTCATTATATATTTTTCAATATATAAATTTATACAACATAAATTTTTTATTACCAATTATTTAATTAACTTTTAATAATGACAACATTTCAAGTTAAACATATTTTTATCGATAACATATATAGTTTTATTGTAAAATACTAATTATTTAATGATGAAATAGATTTTATCACCTATATATCATTATATAGCTTTTGTGATGGAATAGTTCTTATTACAAATTATTTATATAATTTAGTGACAACAATGTTTCATCATTAAATATATATTTATTGGTAATATATATAGTTTTATTGTAGAATATTAGCTATTTAATAATAAAATGGATGTTGTCATCCATATGTTTTTTTATAACTAATAATTTTTTATGCTGATTATTTATGATTTATTTTCATCACTATAGATTTGGAATGAATCCATTATGTAATCAAGTAATATTCTAAGACATAATTATGAAACTTGCATAGAGACTGATTTATAAAAATAATTAATTATTAAAATATAAAATATCATAATATATTTGAAATAAATATATTTAATAATGCAAACCTATTTTAAAATAAGTATAATAAAGTATTATTATATATCATAATTTAATATTGTCATAAGGGTTATGTAGTAGGTCATAAACCAAGAGAACTTAGGGTTGAATCTTTGTGTAGGTTTGTATATAAAAAAATAATTATTCTCTATATTTAAAATTATAAGCACATGTCTATTACATATACAAATCTGATTAGATTAAAAAATGATTTTCATTTGAATTCGATAGAATACTGATTATGAAAATAAAATCAGTTAAATATTTTACTCATTTGCAGTCTTAATTTATAATGAAAATTATTTTGTCTCCAACACTTGATTTTGAGTGATGAGATACTACTATTACTAATAGCCATCATTTTATAATAAAAAAATTTCATCAATAAAATATTTTATGATGAAAATGCTTTCATTATGAAAAAATATTTTTATGGTAAAAAATAATGCATGTGACCTTTAGAACTGATTTTTTGAGATCAAATATATATTTAGGCAACATTATTCACTCACTTTTAGTGATGAATTATTTTGTCATGAATTATGCATGTGTTTGGGACAAAATTCATTTCGTCATAAAATATTCAATATTTTGTGATGAATTACTATTTTTATCATTAGTGATTTTTAGCGATGGAGCATTGGCTACGAACCTAGCGATAAAATTTTTTTCATCGCCAAATATTTTAGGTGATATTTTTTTAGTAACAAATTATTTTTTATGGCTAGATGTATAAATTCTTGTTATGAAAAAAAAGGAAAAGAAAAAGGAAAGAGAAAAGAAAAGAAAAGAAAAAAGAAGAAAGAGTTTTTTTCTTTTTCCTCCCTCCTGTCTCTCTTCACTGCTTCCACTATTTTGTCTCTTTAGAAAGTTTTATTTTCTCTCTCTACTTTCTCTCTCTAAGAATAGTTTCTCTCTCAATAATACATTTCTCTTTATAATGATGTCTCTCTCTAAGATTACTCTAATGAAGGACTTCTTTTTAATGATTTTGATCGAACTTAGTATAGGATCCTGATCCACAACCATCAGGCAGCATGTCGACGTTCATCTTGGCTAGATCCGTATACCATTAGATTTGATCTATTTGATCCTTATAGAATCAATTATATTTTAATCTGATCTTGATTAAATAAAGTTATTGATCTCTGATCATCAAGCACCATACCAATCTCCATGCGACTCTTGTCGGACACTACTAATTTGATCATCCTTGATCTTTGTTAAACTACATAGATCTTAGTGTGATCGTTGATCAGACGAATTAGATGACTGACCGACCTAGATGGATGGAACTACTATTCATTATGTCTTTCTTGATTATTCATATCCTTTTTGATCATTGGACTCAATTATATATAGAGATATAGTTGTCTCGATAAAAAGATGTCCAGCATTGAGATATTACAATATGATCTACAAATTAAAGATTCTGAAAAAATTTTATAAAATTATGTGGATTTGTTCAAGTACGTATGAAGTAAGTAATGCTTCATTTTTTTTTAAATTTATTAATAAATTATTAAATATTTTTTATGTTGAAATATACATGATCTATGAATTCGATGCATGATATTTTGAATTACATAATATATATCTTTTTAAAATATTAAATGATTTATGATTGAATATATTGAATTTGATATGGATCGTTTGATTGATTTCAGTGTTGCATGATTTGTGAATTATTTGATTTAGAATATGAAAGATATTTTAAGGAAAATATTTTGATTTATGATGGATTTTGACTCATAGTCTAATTATGAATCAAATTCCATCAGTGAGGGTTAAAAGCTAGTACTTTGATACCCCACCAATGGAGGATAAACACTGATACTTTGATACAAGTGATTAAATACTGGTAATTACTTTGATACCCCACTAGTGAAGCGGTTAAATCTGGTACTTTAATACCCAACCAATGGGGGTCATGCGCTAGTATTTTGATATCCTATCAGTGGATCACAATTAAATACTGATAATTTGATATCCTATCAGTTGAGGTTATGCACTGGTTCTTTGATTTAGTTCATGGCTATCAAGATGAATGCGATATTTTGAAAGAAATTGATTGATAAATGAGAATGAATTTAAAAATAAATTTTAAAGACACTGAATTTTTATGGATTTTATTTATATTAATATTGTATATTTTGAATTGATACACCTTGCATGTTTATTTTCAGTATATTATTATTACTGAATGTATTTAGTTAAAGTATATATTACTTACTGAACTGTCTAACTCATTATTTTATATTTTATTATTTTTATAGATTCAGAGGACTAATTTGACTTGAAGATTCTATATGAGAGAGCGAATTAGAAGTAAAATTTAAATTTTTATTTAAATTAAGATTTATTAAAAGTTGATAAAAAAATATAAAATTTTATTTTATAAGATATTTGATTTAATTATTTAAATTAAAATTGAATATTAATTATTTAAAATTTATTTTACTATTACTTTATGATATCATGATGAGATGCCTTGCATACTTGTAAGAAGAGTTTTCTATAAATATGCAGCGGTTGTCATGACTTCTGTCTCATGATTTTGGATCGAAACCACAATAATGAATTTAGAAATAGTAATATTGCCACTATATAATCTATAATGGTAGGATATCAAAATGCCTACATATAACCCCACTAGCAAGGTATCAAACTGCTAACATATAATTCCCATTGTTAAGGTTCAAAATGCCAACATATAATTCTTATTAGCAAAATATCAAAGTATTAATATACAATCTTCACTAGCAGAATATCAAAATATCAATATACAATCCTAGTGGTGGAAAATTAAAGTGCTAATATACAACCCTTATTGGTAAGATATTAAAACATTGTCAGACTGTGAGTCAAAATTTGACTCAAATTAAAATATATTTTTTCAAAAAAATACTTCATATTTCACATCAAAAAATTTATAAAATCATGTGACATTGAAATCAATCAAACATAGTCCACATTAAAATCAATACATTCGATCATGAATCATTGAATAGAAAAATATTTTAAATATTTAAAAAATATTATACATTAAATTTATAAATCATGAATAATTTTATATAGAATATATTTCATAATTAACTGATAAATCTAGAAAAAATAAAGCATGAGTTACCTTGCAAGTGAGATCAATCGATAAATTTAATTAATTCTAAAAATTTCTCTCAGAGCCTAATTGATATTTGATAATTATATTTTTATTAGATTTTTACCATGATTATTTCAAGAATAAAAATCTTAGGTTCTAATACCCATATAGGGATAGTTAAGTAGAAGTGTTTGATATTTCGATTGACCCGATCTAGCTTATCTAATTGATTAACTAAAAATCAAGAGTTATATTAGGATGCAAATAACACTATAAAAATTAGCAATGATGAAATTTAACTTGATAGGGTAGGGATCGACATGCCATCCGATGGTCATGGATGAGAATCCATTTCATTAGGGTCAATCATTGAGCAGAAAAGGTCATTCTTTAAGATCTAGCAAACCCTAATAGAGCGAGAGAAAATCTAGCAAGAAACTAAAGAGAAAAAGTTGAAAGAAAAAGTGGGGTTAAGAGAGATGAAAGAGAGAGAAACTTTTTTTTTTTTTTTGTTTCCTTCTCTCTTCTTTTGATTTCTTAGCAAAATAGGGGATTACTAATCACCCTTTTTCCTCGAAACAAAGAAGTTTCTCATCAGTGGTGGTTGAGGTTGGTGATGCAGGCCACATCAGTGCAGCTGATGGAGGTACTTAAATTGGTGGTGTACAGCAATGATCGATGTCAAAAAAATCAAAAAAAATAGCAAAATAGAGAGAAAAATTAGAGGCTTGAGTTTTCAGTGAAAATTTGGTGATAGTTGGCCAGAATTTGAGTTCCATGGACTAAAAAGGATGGAGAGGAGGATTAACTAAAGGAACGAGGGATTTTTATCTTATTTCTGGTGGTGTGTGGTCCTGATTTCCAACAAGCATAGTGAATGATGTTTAGAAGAAGAAGAGAAAAAGGAGAAATTCTCCAATGATGGTTCACTTCCTGACAATGGTGATGTTTGAAGGGAATGAGCGGGTCTTTAAATAAGGTGGAAGGAGGTATCAAGAATTCTTCTCAGTATCGGATTCTTTCCGATAAAATAAGAAGGAAGAAGACTCTCATTTTATTTTTTTCTCTTTTTTTTGTATGTTTTGGCCATTTTCTCAAGTCTAAGCTAGTCAAATGGATCAAGTTTAACACTTCTTTTACTCAACTAGTTCAAGCTATCATATTCTTCCATTGCCAATATATAATCTTTACTGGTAGAATATCAAAATGACAATATACAATCCCATTGATAGGATATTAAAATATCAATTTATAATCTTCATTGCCACAGTATCAAAACATAGTCTTACTGCGAGTCAAGTCTCAAATCAAAATATTTTTCCTTAAAAATATTTTTTATATTTCAAATCAAAAAATTTATAAAACCATGCAACATTGAAATCAATCAGACATAGTACACATCAAAATCAATATATTTGATAATGAATCATTAGATATTTTGAAAAAGATATGTTGTTAATAATTAAAAATATTATGCATCAAATTCATAAATGATGAAGGATTCGATATAGAAAATATTTTAGAATTTACTGTCTAGAAAAAATAAAATATTACTTATCTTGCAAGCCAGGCTAATCAACAAATCCAATTAATTTGGAAAACTCTCTCAAAGTCTAATATTTAATAGTTATATTTTTATTAGATTTTTGTCATGATTATTTTAAGAATAAAAACTTTAGATGCCAATAAACATATAGGGTTGGCCAAGTAGAAGTGCCTAGCATCTTAGTCGGTCAGATTTAGATTATCTAATTGATCAACTACAAATCAGGAGCCATGTTAGTATGCAAATAATATTATAGAAGTTTTTGTTGGGGAAATCTAGCAATATGTGGTTTAGCTAGGGTGGTGATTGGCATGCTGTTTGTATAAAGAGACTATATAGAGAGAGAAATTAGAAAGAGAATGTGGAGATATATTAGAGAGTGAAAGTAGAGAGAAGAGAGAGATAGTGGAGAGAAATTATCTATAGAAAAATTAGAGAGAGAAAGTGAGGAAAGAGAGAGAAACTCTCCTTTTTTTTTCCTTTCTTTTCTTTTTTTCTTTTCTTTTCTTTCTTCTCTCTCTTCTTCACTTGGTTTTTAGGCAAAATAAAAGATTCACTAATCACCCTTTTTTCTGAAACAAAGGAGTTTCTTGTCGGTGGTGGTAGTTGTTGGATTTTTTACAGATGCTAGTACATGTGGATTTCAAAATTTTTTTAAATTCAAAAATATAATAAAAAATTAGATTAAAATACTTTTAATCTAACCATGTATTCATCATATGAAAGTACCTATGAATTTAGTTTACATGCTAAAATTAACATAAACTGATTTTAGAATAAACAAAAAAAATCTATAATCAATTCACATATCTGAATCACTTTTTTCTTTTACTTTAAATCTGTAACTGGAGTTGAATCCAATTCAATCTCTGGATCTGAATTTGATCAGCCTCTGAATCAGCAGCATAAGCATCCTATCTTTACGGATATTCATATGATGGATCACAATTATTTTCTCTTGGATCCTGCTTGCTTGAACCGAAAACCTGAATAGGCTTGAACCAAGCTTGGATAGGGATCAATTCGTGAACTTTTTTGATCTTTCTTTCTTCATTTTTGAAGAAGTCAAGAACCTTTCTTGATCTCTTAATCAATCAAGAAGAATAATAAATAGGAAGTGGTTGTAATTAACTCTCAACAACTGGAGAGGAAGAGGAAGAAAACCACTAACAATTTGACGCCAACACTTAACACCAAGCTAAAGGGATGCCGCTCACCTCTCTTCTAGCTCCAAGAGGGACGTCTAGAGAGAGAGGGCTGGGCTAGAGAGAGAGGAAAGGGGGCATGGGCACAGTAATAGGTGACGGCAAGGATGGAAGTTCATGAGATAATGTGAGAAGTAGGGCTAGGATCCTTTAAATAGATATCATAAGAGTATCCTAACTAAATTAGGATTCCTCCTCCTAATCATATTGGAATTTCTAGCCATAATATACTTGGATCAAATAAATGAGGCACCACCCATAATTCACCCGTGCCCACACCCAGTGCTAGGTGTCGCATCATATGGGCCCCAATTAAATGCTCACAAATTAGCCTACATGGTTTTATAAATTTACTTCAAAGATCTTGATCAAATCAAGATGAATAAAATTAAGAAATTCTTTTTTGAATTAATCCAAACCATAAATTAAGTATGCAACTATTGAAGGTCATTAAATCAAATTTAATTAGGTTCAAATCAAGTGTAAGAATTGATCAATGCTGATCATATAAGCAAACCAACTACAAGAGAAATTGGATTCACCCAGATGCTAGCAAGGTTAACATGAATCCAATAGAATTTTTTTAAATCTATATTAATTGATGCTTCATAAGCTCAATTATAACTAATCAAGACCTTCTCTTTTTATGTATGATCCCATAGATTCAATTCTATCTGGTAGTGAGACATATCATGATCTCTATCATAGATATTACTGAAATCTCCTTCAGTGGATCGGAATAGTTCACAATATATAGTAGCAATCTAGTAAAATCGAAATAGAACCTTTAGGTATAATTAATATATGATACAGTCTTTCTATCGTGAGTCTCGACTAAATGGTAGGTCATGGATAAATCGTCAAACTTCATCATCAGTCATATGATAGATCCGATCAGCTTAAGTCCAATAGTGATTCTAAATAAAAATTTTTTTCTATCAATTACACTGCTATGACCATAGACTTGTGGACTCAGCTTCTCAAATCTCATAGGACTACTTTTTTCTATCAAGATTGATAGATTCCATCAATATGTACATGTTGCTCGCATAGCTCAACCAACTAAAGTGAACATCCACTATAAAAATTCATGATTGAATCAATGCTTATGTGTAGTCAAACTACAGTAGTCTTACTGTGAGCAACTATGACACCGCAGATCAAAGGATCCGTCATACAACTATAGCATCAAGATGATCATTGATGATTCGATAAAAATCTATGTGATTTCTTATATGATCATGCTCAGTGTTAATTATTCTCTAACAACTATCCGTACTTATCGCTCAGTATCTTTATATTGTAGACTAGAGACTCATCTATTCCGAAGAAAGTAAATCGTGCGCCGGTCTATCTGAATCGATCACCATTTTCATGACTATCCTATGACCAGAAGTAACTTAGGAATCAATTATATATGACTTTAATTCTCAACACTTGAGAATATGTATCGTAACATCAATTTCAAAGACGATTCAAGGACACATAATACTTGAATGAAATTTTTTTTTTTATTGATTAAATTAATAGTCTAAAATATAAATTTATGTTATAGAGTGAACAATGTGTCAGCCAACAATTGACTTTTAGGATATACATCTAACAGTAGTGGTAGTAGTTGTAGTTGTGGCTGGTGATATAGGCCATAAGGGTGTAGTCGGAGGTAGGGCTGGCAAAATATGACTTGACCCACCAACCCGTATTCGATCCATCATAAACATATTTGGATTTAGGCTAAATAAATTTGGGTCATAAATGGATCAACCCTTTTAATCCATTTAATAATTGAGTTAGATTTAAATTTTAGATATTTAACCCATTTAATCCATTTAATATTTAGGTCGGATTGAATCAGATAATCTATTTAACTTGTTTAACCTATTTAACTTATTTCTGACCCATTTAATCTGATCTGTTTAACCTGTTTAACCTATTTAAGATCCGTTTAACCTGTTTAACTTATTTTCGACCCATTTAATCTGATCTGTTTAATCTATTTAATCCATTTAATCTAATTTGATCTATTTAATAAATAAATTAAATGAGTCAGATCGGATTATCTATTTAATAAATAAATCAGATTCGAATTTAAATTTTTGATCTGTTTAATAAACAGATCGAATTTGGATTGACGATTTTCGGACCGACCCACATTGATCCGATTTGTTTATGATCCGATCCGACCCGATTGCCACCCTTAGTCGGAGGTACCCCAACTGATGGCTAACGGTGATAATCGACACCAAAAAAAATCAAAAAAATGATAAAAAAATAAGAAAATAAAATATTTGAGTTTTCAAAGAAAATCCAATGATAGCTAGTTGGAATTCGAGTTCCATGGACTAAAAGGGATGGGGAGAAGGATTAACTAAAGGATTAAGGGATTTTCATCTTATTTCTAGTGGTGTTTGGTGATGATTTCTAACAAGCACAATGAAGGGCATTCAAAGAAGAAGAGATAAAAGAGAAATTCTTCAATGATTGTTCGACGGTTGATGGTGGTCAAGTTTGAAGGGAGTGAGGGGATCTTTAAACAAGGTAGAAGACAACATCCAAAATCTTTCTCAGCATGAGATTATTTTTTTCGATAAATGTTAGGACCTTAGCCCCTAACTACTTTTCTAAAAGGCAATTGGCCGATAGAAGGAGGGGTTTATTAGTCTTTATTTGTTAAGCATAGAATCCCGCATCTATACATGATGCAAGTGGGCTTAATGGGCTTCGCATCAAGCCTGACGTACTTCAAATAAGATCAAACCTCGACAGTAGGCTGAGTGGTCAGTTTTCATTTAATCCACCAATCGGAAGATGAGCCGATCCCCTCATAAAGATCGATTCTCTAGGACTTATTGCCCATCACCAACCACATAAACCCCCACATGGGGCCTTGAAGGGTGTGCGTTAGAATATAGCCAACAATCCCCCCCAGCGACACCCGAGGAGCCTAGCGGGTCTCGAACATGTGACCTCACTTTGATACTATGTGTTAGGATCTTAGCCCATAACCACTCTTTTAAAAGGCAATTGCCCTATAGAAAGAGAGGTTTATTAGCTTTTATTTATTAGGCATCGAATTTTGTGTTTATAAATACTGTGGGTGGGCTTGAGGGGCTTCACACCGAGCTTGACGCCCTTCAAGCAAGATCAAGCCTCGACGGCAGACTGAGTGATTAGTCTTTATTTAATCCACCAACTGGGGGATGAGCCGACCTCCTATAAGGGCTGACTCTCCGAGAATTATTGCCACATCACTAGCCACATAAACCCCACTTGAGGCCCTGAAAGGTGTGCGCTGGAATATAGCCAATAGTAAAATCAGAAGGAAAAAGACTCTCATCAAGAGTATTCTTCCCATTGTATTTTCTCCTTTCTTTTTTTTTTTTGTGTGCTGTGGGCTGCTTTCTCAAGTTTGGGCTGGTCAAATGGACCAAGCCCAGCACTTTTTTAGCCCAACTGGTTTGGGCTACCACATTTCAAGAGTGGGATCTGCTATATTGAAAATTTGAGTCGTGAGTTAAATTTCTAAATGCCATAACTTAGTCATATAAGATGATCGCTCTTTTTTGTTTAAATTAGATAATTTTTAGAGATTTATAACTTAGAGCTGACCTCCTAGAAGGTTAAAATAAGTTGAATTTCTATTATTTGGATTCTAAAATAGATGGATCGATCATATAGAAATTTTTTTTTGAAAAAAAATTTAACCAAAAGTATCTTCCAATCCGTGAAGAATTAGATAGAGTGATAGAAGACAAAGTTCATATACAAATTGAGATCCACCCTCTATAGGATTTTAATTTTTTTATATTTATTTGTACTATTCATATTTATTTTTGAAAATTTAGTCTTATTCGAACTATATGTGAGAGAAATTCGACCCAAATTGTAAAAGAAAGAATCTTAGTACTATTATAAATAGATGCTTTGTCTGTATTTTAGCTTATGAGATGTGGATCATTGATAATAGAAAAGGGGATGTAAACCATAGTTTTAAATTTTTTTTAGGCCTTTTCTAAATTTCTTTTGAAATATTTAATTTGGGAGGATTAAGAAAATTCTTTCTTCTTCTTGATTGGATTAGATATGTATACATTCTATACAAGTATTATTTTATGCTTTATCTTTCACTAGTCTAAATCATATTGAAATAACATGTCAATTTAGTGATGTGATGAAGATTTTTAAAGAATTGTGATTGGCTTGGGGCTCCAACATTAGCAAATGAAAGCATGTGAAACTTTTTTGAGAAGAAAAAGCATGTGAAACTTAAAGGTCCTAGAAAGACAGAATATTTGGAAAGATATTATAAAGCTTATTTTTATGGCATATATGGACTTTTGAGGTTTATGTATTAAGTGTGGGAATGTAAAACTTTGAAATTGCTAGATATGCAAGTAGAAGCTTGCATGTGATTTTTCTTTCTTTCCATTGCATGCACAATATTAGAAATGGTCTAACTATGCATAATAAAGAAAAAAAGGGCTTGCTAACGTTCATAACAAGAGAATACACATAAGATTTAAAATATAATTCATGTCCCTAAGTCATTTCCTTGATAGAACTTCATCTTGCATTGACTTGTCTTGGAGCATTTACCTCTTGAATGACATAATGTTTGTCGCTTGCAAGGTTTTTGTGAATCTCGCTTTGATCTATTTACCACTAGCCTAGTCCATGCATGACCCAACCTTTGGCTTGGCCTAGTGCTAGAGCAAGGCTTGAAGGCCTGCTCCTAATTTGAGTTGGGTTAGATCTTTTGTTTGAGATGGAGATGGCCCTCATCTCCTCCTCAAACTCTATCAAGGCAGGAAGGAACCCTATGGGCTATTTAATCCTCGATCCCACTTTTCCCATGTCCACCACATCTTCTTCTTCTTCTTTCTTAGGATTTTTGCCACCATCCACCATCGTTATTATGGCCATAGCCAATTCTTGTTGGAGACAAAGATAAAAGAGTCTCAATTCTCACCCTATCTCTCTCCCTCTCACCCCCTTACATATTCTAGTTCCAATCAAGAAGCATTGCTATCGGCCTAGTTTGTAGTGAGGAATTACTAGAATTTGAATAAGAGATTCCCTCCTCCACTTTGCTAAATCACCCATGTTTTCCCTTTCTTTTTGAAACCGATGTCTACCCCTCCTCTCTAGCCATCCCTACTTGATGGCTTGCAATTGCTATTTAAGCCCTAGCCATCGACGAGCAAGCTAAGGATTGGTTTAACATTGCTAAGCTCTATTTTAGATTTTTTTTCCATTCTCCTATTTTCTTAAGCCTTCCATTAATTGACCCTCCTCCCTGTTTCCTTCTCCTAAGAGAGGCCGTGATACTATTATTTTGTTGCCCCCTCTTGTTTTCTCTTTCCTCCTCTTTTTCTCTTCTCACTTTCTCTTTCTCTACTCTCCTTTTCTCTCACTCTCTGTTAGGTTGAGTGAACCTTCGTACATTGGTCAACTCTAATAAAGAGGTCTTGAACTACTTTGATGGTCGAATAGTATGTTGGCCCCCAACTCGACCCACATCCAACTTCATCAGACTCCATGATGATCAACCTTTATTATGTTATTATTATCCTAGTCTGACCCTCATTTCATAACTTGATTGGTTGGATCAACTGATTATACCAACTTTGGTCATTGGATGCCACCACTCGACTAGTATTGTTTCCTTCAACTTTTTTTCTATCTTTCTAGAATTGCTAGTATATTTTCTAATTATTGGACTTGATTCTATGTAGTGGTGCAATTGTCCAGACAAGATGAAGACCATCCAGGAGATTATACTATAGTCCTTTAATTGAGGTTTTGAGAGGGAGTTTAGAATTTATTTGAACTTATCTGTGCGCTAATAAGGTAAGTAATGATTTATTTTTTCTATATTTTTTGATTAATTAGTATAACATCAAATAATTTATAAATTATTTACATGGGATTTTTGAATTTTATGAAATTATGTTTTGAATGAAAAATAGATTTGTAAATCGAAAGTAATATTTTTATGATGAAATATTATCTATGTTATTTTAATTTTTTTATGAAATATGCATATTTTGATTTGAATAATACTTATTTTATTATGTAAAAAGCTTCGATATAATTTGGATTTGGGCACCTAGCTTGACTATGTTATGAATCCAACCTATAGGGGTTAAAGGTTCGCATTTTGATTGTTCCAGTACTTGATTACTCTGGACTTACTCTGTAGAGATTAAATATAATACTAAGGATCTACTTTGTAAGGATAAAATAGAGTACTTTGGATATATTCCATCGAAGCTGAGTATGCTACTGTGGGCCTATTCTGTAGAGAGGTTAAATATGATACCATGGATCCTCTCACAGGGGCAGTATGGTCATAATCAAAGGTTATTGATTCAAACATGATATTTTCAAATTGGTTTTCCGAATATGAATATGAATACTTGGGTAGTAGTGGATATTTTGGGTTTGTTTATGAGATATAATGATATTGTTTATATGCTTACTAATAGTAAGAATATTTATTGAATTTGTTACATGAATTATTTAGTCAAATTATTCATTATTTAATGGACCGTTGAGCTCATTATTCAGCTCTTTTCTCATTAAAGATTCAGCAAATTAGTCGCTAACAAGGTACCGTTATGGGCATGTGATTAGAATGAGAACCAACATATCAATATAGCTTACAATTAATATCGGTTTCTTAGTTTAATATTGAAAATATTTTATAAGTTTTATATTTAATTAGTATTTGAAGACTAGTTGATGTAAAGCTCTTGTGAATATTAAATTATAGAATTTTTTATTAGTTAGATTTATTAATTATTGGAATCTGAATAATTTTTTTTTGTTGTGTTAAATATGAAATCATGATGTAAGTCTTGTATGCTAATGTGAGAGGTGTCACTTAGCACGTTGCTCATGCATGAGTTTTGGTTGGAGGCATGAAAGTCTTCCCAGGCATTGCATCTTCAAAACTTAATGATTGTTTGTCGAGGAATCCGCTTTAAATTAAAGCAGAGAAAAGTGCTCAATTATAGAGCTCTGCAAAGGAAATCCAATCCTGGAACTGAAGGCCGAACGCGTATGGGACTAAATCTATAAGCACTATTAACAGCCATTTGGACGAGAGACAAGCGATTATACCTTTTCACTTTAATTGCATCTGGATGAAACTCCAAAATGTAAGAAAACCTGAGGGAATCCTGTGATAGGTTGACGTGAAGTGACTTGCCAATCGGATACCAAAAGAGCAGATTTGCATCAAATACCGCTCTATATGGTGTCTTATCATTAATTGGCTGTTTTAATATTATATTTAAACAGTGTCTTATCCATCACTAACTAACTATGGTGCTGACACTACCTTGACGTTTAATGATGTTGATTGGATGCTTTAGTGGTTCAGCAATAATTGGTCTGATGCTATAAAGAATTTGGCATTATGTGCATGCAAATACCCAAAAAACTGCATTGGTATCTGCAATATTTCTATTTAGATTTTAATCTTGCAGATCGTTGTCAAGTCTACTCAAAGGGCAGGGTTTTGTTTTCTGCTTTGGGGGGGGGGGGGGGGAGAGGTATGAGTTTGTTTAGCATCTTGAATCGTCCAACCTCCTGCTACATCAGTGTGAAGAGGTGCTTCTAAGAAAAGATACCAAGGAACCATAGGCTTCATTTATTTCATAAAGGAGAGAGATGGTATTCTTATGGTAATTCAATCTAGTTGGAGTGTTTCATCTAAAATTTTTGAGTCTAGAACAATCAAGTTTTTACTCTATCATTATGACTAACGCTCTCAGTTTATTCCACTCTTGGGATGAAACATGAACACCCAGGTCTTTTAAAGAAGCAACTTGCATTTGGCCAAGGTCATAATGAGGAAATCATTGTCCTAACATTGATATCTCTAATACACACCTTGCCATTTTTGTTTTCACTCTCTTCCCTACATTGCTCTCTAGATTTTGAAGTAAATCTCATATATTCAAGTTCAACTAATAAGTCGAGAAGTAAGTCAGGCAAGTCGGATCGCCTAATAGGCCAACCATGACCTAATTAGACAAACAGATTCAAGTCTGAACTCTAAACCATGCAAATCTGGACCAAACTTAGCTAAAAATTCCTCTTGTTGAACACAACTAAGGTTAGGCCGGATCAATGCACACTTGGTTGCATATTAAGAAGAGCCAAATATGATTTGAAGTCTAAGTAATTGGGTGGAACCTAAGGCTAAGTTTCAACTTCCAAGCTATTTTCCTGGCCCAGTTGAACCCAACTACAACTTGGGCCAATTGGGCCGGGACAGACAAAAGATCCGACCAAATTTTAGACGCGACCGAGTCGCCCATTTGGATGGCTCTGATGTGTCTGAGATCTAATCAAGGTGGCACATGGATACGCATTCTCCGGTTGACGAAAAGGCAGTATATTCCCTCACCCGAAGGAATAAATGATGCCGTATCCTT
This sequence comes from Elaeis guineensis, assembly GCF_000442705.2. Lineage (NCBI taxonomy): Eukaryota > Viridiplantae > Streptophyta > Magnoliopsida > Arecales > Arecaceae > Elaeis > Elaeis guineensis. The sequence goes on along the minus strand of NC_025997.2, from coordinate 111,405,274 downwards.
GGTGTCATCTCCTCACCGCCGATCATATTGATCTCCTTACCTTTTTCCAATATCCGAGAGCGAGATAGAGAGAGGGAGCGCTGAAGGCAGAGCTTCGAAATTGATAAAGTTGGGGCTTTTTTTCACCTTCGAGTCCAATGGCGAAGCCGGAGTTCTTGAAGCGGGAGGAGGAATTCTTCCCTTTCTCCATCTTTGATTCTCAAAAAGGTATATTTTTCCCTCTTCTTTTGGTGAGATTTATCCAGTGTTGTCGGATGATAGCTATTAAGTTTCTTTGTTTGTGTTCGATTAATATGAGTTAGATTAGTAGCTGCCGTGGATTTTTAGATCCATGCTTAAAAATTTACTATTTTGCTATCTATTTATGTTGTTGTGCGATGCGCGTCTTTGTTTGATTTGATTGATTTTTTGGAAATTAAGGTGAGGCAGTGAAATCGCGCGGGCAGTTGATTGAAAGAAAGATTGATGTTATTGAAAGCTTGGCGGGCAAGGCAAGGGTTTGATTTGTGTCTTCTTCTTTAAATCTGATTTCTGATAACAAAGAGAAATCTTTGAGAACTTGTTTAGTTCTGCAGCAATGATGTAGATAGGATCTTATTCTCTGTATTAAAAGTGCATTCTTTATGAGATCATATTAAGTTGCTTTAAAAATATTTCTGGAAATGAAAAAATTTTAACTTATGTGCACCCAAATTTGGTTGATGTCATTGTACATAGTTTTATATGATGTACGTCAAAAAAGATGGGCCAAGATTGGGATGGAGGCAAATAAACATCATAAGCAAGGATGTCCTTTGTCAAATGACAGAAGTGAAATGCGAGAGAATAAGAAGTAATTCATATCCCACCAAATTTGTGTAAGTATAAAGTTTTCAACCAATATTTTAAAAGATGGCTGCAATATGTGGGTGCTTAGGAGACGACATAGAGAGCAGGTAGTATATTGGCTGCATATGCAAGCACATATATGGTTAGTATTTTTAAAACTATAAATAAATTATATCTGGTGCAATACAAACAATAACAATGATATTGATATTGTTTTGGATAAATAATGGCAATATTAATGACAAGTAAAAAGCAATGCTTAGCGCTTAGTATGTAATACCTCAAAGCAACAATCATAACATAAGTAATATTATTATTAATTGTATCCATATCTGGTCCATTCAAAACCCAGATCCTACATAACCGTCAGTTTAAATCATCCAGATGGACCACATATTATTTGTTGTGATCTATCTATTTATGTTGTCATGCGATGAACGTCTTTGGTTGAGTAACATAAGAATGAGCTGCATATGTAGCCACACAATCCAAATGGACCACATACTCAGCCACACAATGGTAAGTAAACTATCTTTTCAGTCCATACATGGTCTAAGCACAAACAGCAATTGCATATAGGAATTTTCTGTGTTTGGAGGACTGAATACACATATGAATCCATTTATGCAGCATTTTGGAACACTATTTTTAACTGCTATATACTGATAATGGACATTTTAAAAACAAATTATCATAAGTTTTCACTAATCTATCAAAGTTTAGCATTCTAGGTCATCCTATATACATGTGCTTGTTGCTATGTATTAAGATTGTTGGATTGCCTTCAGTAATATATCATGCAAATTTAATATCATGGAACTCTACAAGGAACAAACAGATAAGCCCAAAAGTATAGGCAAACTTATTGGACACATGACCGGGTCCATTTCATAGTTATTGACATATTTTCATGACTGAATATAACCTGATGTCAATCCTTCATTGGCTTGGGACTAGCCACAGTGGTGTTGGGGGAGACATGACTGTGCTAGATATTAACAAAATGTCAAAGGTACTCTACGCATGTGTGTGTGTGTGTTAGTATTGCTGCTTTTGGTGCTCAGACATGTAGTCCATGTATTTTTAATGAACTGGACACAGACCACCAAAATTAGTGCAAATACTTGAATGTTTACCACATAAGGCTTGTATGAAGGAACATGGCCTAATAAAATATGAGTAGGTCTATACATGTTGGACATTTTCTGGCATAAATGTTTGAAATTATTTACTTATGAGAGATTTGCATATACGTCAGATGCTGAATCTGACACATAGATGCATATGGTGAAAAACCATCTGCACGGTGAGATGTCCATCAGTGAAAATCATGCTGACGTGACCACAGAGATGTAGAACTCCCTCGACTTATCTCTTGTTATCATCTATGAATTTCATCTCCATCTAAATCATTGGAAGTTCCTCCCTACTCATTCATCTATTGTTGAAACAACGTTACATCATCATATCTTCCCATTTCGAGATGAGGCCTTGAAAGTCTAAAAGAAAAGGACTAGTTATATGATGATTTCAAAGTTTGCTAATGAAAAGAAGGCTGTCCAGGATGCTTGGGCATAGGTTTGAAAGATGGACTTAACTATAGGCCTGTACCACTTTGATAAAGATGGACAGACAATGAATTTCGTCAGCATGAGTAGTAAATTATAAAGGTTGATGCACAATGAGTTGGGTTGACATAAATAGTAAACTGGTATGCATTCCTTTGTTACGCTCATAACCTACTAGTTTGGTGAGCTTCATAAGGTACAATGTAGTGTGAACTGGTTCTTAAATCCTTTAAGTCTACAATAGCACCAGAATGAAGTGTCAATCAATTTTCTTTTCCCCAAAAGTGTAACTAAACTATCAGTTACACTTATTTCTAGTTGAACTGATGGATCTGCTAAATTGGGTCTTTTTATCTGAAACTTGACCTGAGCTGCATCAGTTTCTTTCTCTTTCTGGGAACTCCTACCTGCATCATTATCAGCTATAAAAATTACCTTGTTAGATCATTGTAAAAACGGATGCATCAATCATCCTCATGCAAAGCTGATTCTTTCCCAAAATTATTAACATTATGTGTGTTATTTTAGTCAACGAACTAAATGCTTTGTGCTTTCCCTAATCCTGAATTTAATACATCCGGATGTGAGCTTGAATTATTGTTCATATGTGATTGCAGGAAAATTTCTGACTCTCAGCTGTTCATGTCAACATCTTTATATTAGCTCTTTGAGTTAATTGTACTGACTATATTTGATTGGTTTTTAATGTTGACCTTTTAAAATATCACAGGTTAGTAATCGACGGTCACGCAGATGGTTGAATGATCGTTTACTTATTGAACTCGTTCCCCGTTTGAATGTTGAAGAAATAAGAGGCCTCTTTGCTCCACCTCCATGGGGTAAATATTTTCCTTAGAAATTTGGTTCTTATGCACCACTGTTTTTTATGCATTTGTTGATACATGAGTTTGAAGTCTTTTAGCTGTTGGATTAGATCTGTATTTGCACATGGGAATTCATGTGTTGCTGGTTCAATAAGTATTGATTTTGTGCATTGGCTTTTTTGCCTAGAAAAAAGGCACAACTGATGGCTGCTTTTTTTTTTAAATTTTATTTTTTAAGAGAGAAGATGTATCCATCACATCAATCTTGTAGAACACCGTTTGGTTATGGTGGTTAATATCATATATTTGATTACAATGGAAAGTGCTGTCTCAGATTCTGTGTTATGTATATTTGCTTGCATATTTTATGAGCTTTTGAACTGCTTGATTAATGTGTTCTGTTTCAAATGGCAATCTTAACTTCTTATTTGATGGAGAAATCCACATGCTTTTTTTTTTCTTTTTTTGAGTGCTGATGGTATATTGTATACTTAGAATTGTTAGAAATGTTATCCTTTTATGTTAATGGTGTGTAAAAAGTATTTTAATAGTTTAAAATTCTCTTACTGTACATATGAATTATACATGTATTTGTATGTGACTATCAACAGGTTTGCATGTGATGTATACAAATTCTTTTAGTTCCTAATGGAAAAATGATGGAGAAGGAAAATAAAAGAAACAGCCCAAACTTAAGACTGCATTTCTTGACTCTCACAAAAGAAGGAAATGAGAAAAAGGATTTCCAGTTCCAAATAGAATGAAAAAAAGTCTAAGGGAAAGAGAAGAAAGATCAAAAGATGGTATCCTGTGCAATATAAGGAAGTTAAGGATTAAATACCCCCACCAGAAAGACAAGTTTTCCATTTTTTTAAATAAGGCATGTCAGCCTCTTTCTCCCTCCTGGTTCGGCAGCAGAAGCATTATCAACTCCTGAAGAAGATGAAGCTACCGAGAGGGGAATTAAGAGCTGCTCTTCTGGCCGAGAAAGCCATTGAGAAAGCCAACAGTTCTATCTTAATCATTATTCCAAATATCTTAGATTGAAGATCACAAGCCTCAACACCAAAATTCACAACTCACTCCTGATCAATAAGAGGTGCCTCCGTCCAACCTCGATAGTATTGAATGCTTCTTCCATCAAAGCATAATAGTTGCATTTTATGGTCAGAACTCAATCCTGAGATGGTGAATTAGACAGTTGTTTTACGAATATATATGTATATTTTCATATTCATATTTTCACATTAAGAGCGCATATATGATGTCTTCTATAATTTTGCTACTTATATCAAAAGATAAGAGCAGAAAAAGTTATGCATATTGAAAAAGGAATACAATAGTAAAGCCCCTTGTCTCCGGTTCTTATGAATATCTTTTTACGTAAACATATCTTTTTTCATATTTTTAGTCAAAAGAAGGAAGTTTGGTATGTAAAATATGCACATGACTTACTAATTGCTAGTAAGAAGGGGCCAGAGTTTGAAATGGTAAGCCAAAACTTCCAACAGAAGTTTCGAGAGTCTTTGGCTGAGCTCAAACTCTTTTCGTCTAAGCTCTTTAGGCTTTAAGTACTCCCTAATAAAGAAGAGGATATCGCCTCAGAGATAGGGGTTGATAGGGTAACCTCTACCTAACCACAACTGCAAAGGCATACCATCATTCGGTATGGGTGGCTGTTGGCTCATCACATGGATCTTCCCCTAGGACTGTGAGAGAGTTGAATGAGCCCTTCTGGTGACTCGATATCCACCTCCACCTAACCTAACAAGTGTAGAGAATCTCTACACTCATTACTTTTGGTTAAAGGCACAAAGGCCCCAAGGGTGGTGTGTCAACATTGCCGCATGAAGAGAAATAGGTGAAAAATCCTTATGCCCATCATGGACCATGAAATGCTTGGTGAACTTGAGACAACCCTTCTTAGAAGTCAAACTTTTCTGAGTGGATATTGTAACACCTAGTTTGTCTAACAAATGCAACCAAATTTATATGACAGATTGCTATTATGACTGTTATGGTGCATATATTATTATGTTGGATATGGATTATAAGTATTGCATATATCAATCTTTTCCTGTGGTATACTTGCCATCATGTTGATTGCATCACCTTCATGTTATGTGCACATATTGTTCCGCCGCTCTCATTATTACATTGTTCCCCAAAAGAGCTTTAAGAAGACAAATGGTTCTAACCAAGGATTCAAGTCATGGCGGGATGTCCTGCGGGACATTGGGATGGGATACTATTCCATGTGTTCAGACAGGACGGTCCCACCATCAGTTTAGCATTCTAATCAGCACGTCTTGAGATATCCTCTATCCTAAGTGCCAGGACGAGGTGGGATGGTGGCATGTCTTGTTCTATGGGAAAAATGGGACAACTCTGTCCCACGAGATTTAAAGCCTTGGTTCAAACTTCAATCTTTAAATGCATGTAATTGGAGTTATCCAAATCTTCTATGAAAGCTTCATTGTTCAACTTCTGAGGATCGAACCATTTGCTTCTTGAATCCATTATTGAATTTGCTTGCTATGCCATTCTTTTTGTTCTTGTACCTTCACAAGATGGAGTTAGTCTAGGCAGCATCATAAATCAGCAGTTGCAATGTTGGCTGTTTGGTTTGATTTTAGTCTTCCATTTATCGTCCATAGGTTAGTCTTGTAGTGGTGCTGGACTTCCCAAAAGTGGTGGAAAATCCCCTTCTACATTATTTTGATTTTACTAACACAATGATCAGAATAGCAAGTTGTTTTACCTCACTGCAGTCTTAGAAAATGACCATTTAATCTTATACTCCAACCATTTTCTTTTGGCCCATTGCACTTGTTTTCAATTGTCATTTCTCTAATTGATTGGATACTTGAAAGCAGTGAGTTTTCTTTCTGTTGATCTCATGTTTTACTTGATAGCTTCATCTGCTTTTTAGAATGTGTACATTTGCTAGCACATGTTCACAATTATTATCCTATTGCCGAAAAATTTATAATGGAACCTTTGATTTGTTTCCATCCATTTAGAGGCATTAATTTTGTGAAATGATAGTAGTTGATGATTGGGTATTAACTGCCCTGTTTTCTTTGCAAGTTTAATACAAAATGGCCCGATTTCTCTTTCGGTCTTTTTTAAAGTTCAACACATATCCTTCATCCTAATTTTGAGCATCAAGTGCAGAATGTTAGTAAAAGATGCTTGTTGTTCACTGGTACTAAACAATTGCCTTCTCTTGTATCAATTTTTGGAGATCATTTGACTGCGATGGAGGCCTCTTTCTTTCTTTCTTCATAGAATTTTTGGAGGTTGTATCTCTTATTATTGTGCTATGTCTCTCCTTCAGAAGATCCTTGACACACCTCAATAACTTATTTGCCAATATTTGTTATGTGTAATTTGACACTTGAGGTCCTTTATGCAATAGCTTTGATGCTCTATGGTGCCAAGTGTCAAAAAAGTATAATTCTACTTGAAAATTAATCCTGAGCAGATACTAATATTTTGTTTTAATGGCCTGGGATCCCACTTCTCAGGCTGAATGTTATTATCTATCATTTATAAGTGACACATATTGATTATTGTTTTATAATATAATTTGATGCTTGTACTTTGTACATGAGGTGTCAATTCCATTAGCTCTCACATTCCGTGGCAATGTGATATTAGTTAGGCAGTTGTGATTTGTAGTCCCATCATGCATTGGATCACTAACTTATCCACAAGTTATTCTTTTACTCCAGAGAGATTCGGATGTGTAGGGTGCCATTTTTTGCCATGGTGACTGTCAATTCCACCTTGTGCATGTTTATCATCATTTTCTTCGTTTGCTGCTTTTTTTCAGTTTCTCATGCACCTTTGGGTGAAATGCTGAAGTTTAAGCTTTGGTGTAGCCATCTTTTACTTTTTGGTCTCTGCTACTTTTAGGGCTTAATTTTGCATATTTTCGAGTAAGATCTACTTTAGGCATCTTGGCAGACAGCCTTTAGAATGCAGAGATTATTGTCTTGCCTGCCACGTAGCACTTATTTGATTCTGCTAGCACAATTTGTAGTGAGCTCTTTTAAGCAGTAAAGCGAAAAAACTGTCCCTTCTACTGAAATGTGCACCTAGCTTGTGAAGAAGAAGCTTCATTGAAGGGCCATCTACCATTGCAGATATTCTGGGTTTGCTGATGTTATGAGACTTCACTGCATGAAGCCACTGTGTCATGACATATTCTTGATTGTCTAGGCCAGATGGAGATGCTTCTTTAGGCTATTTCCTAACTTCCCTTAGCTATGTTTGGCTTATGGGAGCAACTTGCGTAGTTGGATCCTAGATTCATCTTGGAATATTACTTCTGGTGCAGCGGTAATGACTTGTCTATGGCCATCCTTCCTTACAAACTATTATTGATCATGTTTCTCATCTATCAATTTTTGATTTAGACAGTACTTATGAACATGTCATTGTACTTCATGTCAGTAGTATTGGTCTTTGTTTAGTTCCTTATGTTACATGTTGTGTTGTCAGTTAGAAATTCTGTTAGTTGTTAAGTCATGCTTCATGGACTGATCGCATTTGTTTCCTGCGCTGCTAAAACCTATGTGTCTCCTCTGTTCTCTTATTTGTTCCTTGGTACGATAGGCTGCGTTAACTGTCTAACCTAGAATAGACATGAAGTTTATAGTGAAGCTCTTTGTTCCATAACTTAGGGCACTTATGACATCATCTGCAGTTCATATATTTGTCAATAGATCATCCTTTCTTTTGATTACTGTACCACTTAATTTGATACATACTGACCGATATGTCCCCCTCACAAGATTGTAAGTAACATTATATTTCGTTTGTCGGAGTCTATAATCGTATTTCATTATATCTATAGCATCTTATGTCTCGAGTCTGTCACAAAAATTTAGCTAGCAAAGGTCCTACCATGTTCTCCTAAGTGATAAAATTTTCTATTTTAGAATTTCGGGGTTACTACCTATTCTATGCTCCTATGGAACCTTCTGTCAAGATGCCCATTAATATAATGTTATTATTGACTACAAACAATATAACATCCTCGACAAAACTTCTTCAATTCTCTTTTTTGCCCTACTCCCTACTTCATTTTTGGGAAATGTAGTCATAATTGTCATGCATCTCATCCATTATATTTTCCAATGTTACCGTGTGCATCTCATTCTTTTTAGTGAGTCACACTAGCTGCCAATATTTTCTGATCTTTGCTTGTACCTACTTTCTTTTGCCAACCGCTATAGGAGCTTCGCTCACCGCTGGGTCAGGGGTATCTGCTTTATGTGTTATGCATTTAAGGTCTTTACAAAGTCATATCACCTAATCACCTTAATGTGCTTGTTGCTCTCCCTTTTTGCATCCTCTTTCCTCCTTTAATAGCTTTATCTTCTCATGTTTGTGTTGTCTATATGGAGTTTTGTGTGTATAAGGGGTATCTGCTTTATGTGTTATGCATTTTAAGTCTTTATAAAGTCATGTCACTTAACCACCTTAATATGCTGGTTGCTCTACCCTTTTGCCCCTCTTTCCTCCTTTAATAGCTTTATCTTCTCATGTTTGTGTTGCCTATATGGAGTTTTGTGTGTACAAGGGGTATCTGCTTTATGTGTTATGCATTTTAAGTCTTTATAAAGTCATGTCACTTAACCACCTTAATATGCTCGTTGCTCTACCCTTTTGCCCCCCTTTCCACCTTTAATATGTTTATCTTCTCCAACCTTTTTTCTAACTTGTTGTTTGAGTCCTCACCTCATATGACTTTCATTGGTTCTTCAACCAAATTCCCTTTACTGGTCATTGTGGACCTAAGATGTTGATTCTTGATAGATTTAGGGACGTATTCCACCAACCTGCTGTTGTTTTACTCCTATATGGTGACCCTGGAAACATAAATGCCACTTATTCGTCATCTTGGTGAAAATTTTTTGGAGTGACAAGCTCTACCTGCTTTACCTATAATTGATTATTCATCATTACAATCATTGTTCATCAGGTTTAGAGTCCTTTTATATAATGTGATATGTTGGTCTCATCAACTTGTTTTTTACAGGTGACAGCATACCATTATCAGCATTTAGCATGACAAATGTTGGAGAATGGGATGCATTTAGGAATGTTGATATGGATGTGGAGGTTTGTTACTTCTTTACTGTTTCTTTTGTCAAGTGTATATGTTCATTACCTGTTTCCACGGATATGAAAGTAACTCATCAAAATTTTAGAATGCAGAGATTGCTGGGAATTGAATTGTAGACTACAAACTTTATGGACTTGCTATATCACTAACCTCAACTTTCTAGAGTCATTGATTTGATAAAAATGTTCATCCAAGAGAAAATAAATCATATTTTCTCATGCATGCATGATATCTATTGATTATATGCATATTCAATATGCATCCCTTATCCTCAGTTTGGTACGAAGGATAGATTCAGTTTGGTACGAAGGATAGATTAAAGAAAGGATGGATAGAAGAGAAAGGTGGATAAGGGAGAGGATAGATGGGTCTTCCATCCATCCTCTCATGTGTTTGCTGAAATATGGAAGGATGGATGGAAATGATTCTTTTTTCCGTTTGGTATAGGAGGAATGAAAGGAAGAATGGATGATATTTATATGATATTTTTATTAAACTATCTTTTTATAAAAAATTATTATTATTATCAATTTATAACACTTATATTATACTAAATAAGTCTGGCAATATATAAACTTATAATCTTTATAATTTATATAAAAATTATATAAATATTTAATTTTAATTTAATAAATAATTATACAAATTAATTATATATGAATTTAATTTATTTATAATTATTAATTATATAAATAACTATTTACTTTATAATTTAATTTAAATACTTAATTGAATAGTGACTATAACTAAAAAATAGAAAATAATTCTAATTATTTACTTAAAATTATAAAAATTATGTACTAAAAATAAAATAATTAGTAATAAAATTTAATAATATAGGGTTAATAGTATAGGTAAAATAAAAATATATATAAATAAAATGAATGTAAAAGTGAAGAAGTGTTAGAGTTTTATCAAAAAATTAATGAGGGATAATTTGTCAATATAGAAATTGACTGCTTGCATGCTCCATCCATCGTTGTATCCTGCCAATTTGGGAGAATGTACATTGGTGGGCTAGGGTGGATGGATATCCTAAGATTTTTTGAACCAAATAGTAGATGAGGGTCATCCGTCCTTCCAACCCCATCCATCATTCTTCTCATAAGTCCAACCATACATAGGGTTAATGTGCACTCAAATGGCATGTGTTGTACCTGTATATGAGTAGCTTTATGCCTAATAAGAACTTGAATTTGCTTTAACACTTTTTCCTTAACTTTGATGGTAATAATCCTGGATCTTTATTGCTGGAACTGCAAAAAAGCTTTTAAGCCTTAGAGACACATTTTGCATGGGCTTATCATCTTTGTTGGATATGTTCAGGTGTCATCTTAATCAATGCACTTTCACCCACTTGCCTCTATGTCTCATCATGTTATTTCATCAGGCACCTGTTGGCGATACCCCAAGTTTGCCAGCACCATTGGACTTTGCTCCAGCTTGGCAGCTTCCATAGACTCTAGACTTGTATTTGCATCATACTAGCCTATACTTCTTTTGTTGTAAGTGTTTTGGATATATTAGGATCAAAAAAAAAAAAAAAAATCCAGAAAACCTTCCTTCACTAAACCATTTTTAGATCCAAAATTAGCAAATGACAGGTTATTTTTCAGGTCATTACCACATCTGGTCTTCAGGCCATTGTTTTACATCCCTATAATTATGAGAAATGCTTTCTTTCTGTTTAAACAGTGTAATTTTTGAATCCAAAGAAAAAGAAGAAAGAAAATTCTAGGCAAAGCAGCCAAGTGGAGTTGAATTGCAGTTTGCTCTCTAATCTTCTGGCCTATTACTTAAGGCTAGTTTCTTGAGTTGTTTTATAGATATTCAGTCCATCGTTTAACCCTTCCATGTATTCTTTGATGAGTGCCTTGTAACCTATTATTAAGTAGTTAGCCATCACCGATCTGGATCACTCTTTAATCTTTTTTGCTTGAGGGTAAGCCATGATCTTTTTTTGTAGTCTATCATCAAGATGTGACTTAGCTGGAGTTTGGAATGATTATTGATAATGTCACTTCATATGTAATTATTTAATGTAATGTATTGGTAGTAAGATATATATAAATCACATTTTGGTCCGGCAGTTTAGCATGCCACTAATTACAATTCTGATTAATGTGTTAGGCAAACATGATACAAGCCCTGGAAAAATCTTCTACAAAAAGAAAAGGCCATGTTGATAATGATAAGATGATTGCATTGAATGCATGGCATCGGGTAGATTGCCGAACAAGAGAAGCACTGCGGCGTAATTTCCAATCCGATCTGGTTGAGAGTTATGAAGTAAGTTGCTTAATAAATTATATATTTGATAAATCTTTGGAGCCCCAGCTACATTTGTATACTTCTTGACATGTTTTTCCAATTTGATGTTGATATTCCTTGGCAGCAGTGAATTTGTGCTATGCATTATCTAATTTTGTTTTTCACTATGTACTTCCAACTATTTTGATTCTGATTATACTTTGTTTCCCGATAGTTAGGAAGTAGAGAGTTGGATGAGTTAGCATGAGTAAATTGATGGTCTAGGGGTTTGTGAGTGTGTATATGTTGAGATGTTTTCTTTTCCTGTTCATATGTAATATTTTGATGCCAGAGCTTAAGGAAGGCTCAACATCTTTTTCGCTCCTTAACCCATTCTACATTTTGTACCTTCAGAGACATCCGATAAACTTGTAAAACTTTAGAGAAGCTCATGGTCCTTGTGCAGGGATGGGTGCACAAATTTTGAAATATAATGAAAAATAGCTTTCTAATCTATTTTGGTTAAATTTGTGGATCCTTTCTTGCGTCTTCTTGTTTGAGGACTATATTTTGAAGTTTAAATCAATGCATTTCTTTTTGGTCCTTTCTTCCCTTAACTTCTTTAAACTTGTTTTTTTTTTTTGTTGACTTTCAAATCTTTCAATGATATCATTTTCTCTATTATTTGATTCAACTATGAGTACCTTTGCCACCAGCTTCTCTTCAGTCATTGTATATGATCCTGATCAACGCACCACCACTTTACATCTGTTTATCTAACTCATGGGAATCCTTAATCTTACGGTACTTGTGTTCCTAGATTTTTGAGTGCATCCTTTCATTGTATTTTCCCCTAAAGCTGTGAATTGTGCTTGCTTTGGGACTAATAAATTCCCATGTTCTCCGAATCATTCTTCATTTGCATTCATTCACATTGTTTTAGTTTTTAATCTTTGTGTTTGAAACCCTTTATCTTTAATGGATTTGATTTATGCAAATTCAGCAACTAAAATTGTTTGTTTTTCTAGACATGAGGGGTGTTCAGCAAAATGGCCAATTGCTCTTATATTTGAACTTTTGAAGTGCTTGCACTCTTCTTCCAGTTATTTTGCAGCTTTGATGGGATACATAAAGTTTGGTTTTCCTTGTGTTCTTTCAACATGTGAGGTGTGCATATGGTCCAAGCCCCCTTTTGGGGTGAGTTTAAACCTCTTTCTCTTCCTAATTCTTCAACTTTCTGAACTCTCTTCCATTCTGCAGACATTATTATAGCCCTTGTACCTTCAGCCCTTCTCCCATGGATGGCAGACATGTTTGGCCCTCCAAAACACTATAGCCAGCCACTTCTCTTGCTTCCAGTTTGAGCTCAGGCCTGTATTAAATTTTTGAATGCTCAAATTTGATTTTTTTTTTTTTTTTAATATAAGGCTCAAGCTTGATATTTAAACTGTATAAATTAATCAAACATCAGATGCCATACTGAAGATGTGTACCATTGCGGATTTCTGATAAGCTGGACCTTTCTCAGCTGTACTGCTCATTGAAAGAATCATCTAACCCAAGCTATATGGTGCAGAACTCTGACAAATTAAGGGACCATATGATGACTATAAGGTACTGAGACATTATCTACGTGGATGAGTGATATGGTCTTGGAATTTTGGAACTTAGTTGCACCAGATTGCTACATATCAGCTGGTGATGCTTCACAATCACATCATGAAGTGTTATGGTCTTAAAATTTTTGAATTTAGTTGCATCAGATTGCTACATATCAGCTGTAATGCTTCACAATCACATGATGAAGTGATATGGTCTTGGAATCTTTAAATTTACTTGCACCAGATTGCTACATGTCAGCTGGTAATGCTTCACGATTACATCATGATGGTATTTTGTGATATTGCACAGTGGACTGAACACGGATAGCTTGTGCTATTGGTGTGATATCCACCTGCTGTATGATACAAATTCTTTATGGTCTTACAATTCATATAGAGTACAGAATAGTTTTCCATGAGAACATGTAAATTGCTCGTGCATAAAACTAGATAAGCCATCACTATTATTTAAGGTTCTATTATATTTTTAGTTTCCTAAGCTTTATTTACATTAAATTTATTGTTCTCTTGTCAGTTGTTATTACATAATGTACATGTAACCTTTTTTTTTTTGTGATGATAATGGGAGGCATCGGCTATCTGGGAAGTTATTGCAGAAAAGAGAGTGGGTTTGCAGTGATTGTTTTTTGGGCCACTTGGGGATGTGGTCCCAACTATGTACAGATGTCAGCTTATGATTTACATGCAGTGAGGGGTTTATGTTGCTAATACAACATCGTGAAGAGAGTGCTAGCTTAGGTTACAGATGTCAGCTTAGGTTTGACTCTTTCTTTTCTGTGGTTGTGAGAACATTTTTTTCTCCCTTCAGTTTGCACTCAGAGCTCCTGGTTTTTTGCCTACAATGCTCTGTAGTTCTTTTGGTACCATGGAGAACTGTGGCTTGTTTGTCTCTGAGGTTATTGAAGTCCAGCTTTAGAATAAAAACAGTACCTCTTTAAGCATCAGTAAGGGGGTGTTCATTTGGAAGTGCAAGACACTTTTTTTTCTCCCCTCCAATTTGCTCCAGATGACTGTTGCGACTAAAGAATCACGTGCTGATCTTAGGCTTTCCTCCTTTTGTCTATTCTCCTCTTTATTGTCCGTAATTTATCCAGGGAAGTTAGGATTAAAAGGTTTCCCGTTTTTGCTGCAATGAGGCTCCAAATTTGCTGTGAAAAGGAACGTGAAATGAAGATATGGTCTGAGGTTTCCTCCACGGAGGGTGCATTTCTTTGGGACTTCCCATTTTCATTTCTGGAGATTATCCTGTGTGAGCAGTTTCTTATTAATTGCTAACCAGCTGAGCAATTTGGCTTTCTCTGGCACTGATAGTTTCCAGAAGGATTTTCTAGTTTGCGATCCAACCCTCCCATGGCTGAAGAATTTATAGCTACCTTTTACTGTGAATTTTTTGAGGCCTGTTCCATTTCCACTTGATTTTGTCTTCTCCATTTGTGAGTGTTTTATCCTTGAGCAGCTCGTTGAGTTTTCTGACCTTTTCCTTTCCCCTTATGGGTGTTACTGCTTCTGTGATATTTCCTTCAGCTAGAGAGTGAAAAACTTCTGCTATGGTCCCATGAGGCCTGTTGCCTAGTGTGAAGGCTAATGGGAACTGCTCTTTTAAAGGTAGCTCTTTTTTTCTCAACCAAAAAAAAAAAAAAAAAAGGAGCCACTTTATAACTTTCAAAATGTTCCTTCATGCCTCTGACAGTGCTCTACATGTAACTTATACCATGGCATTGGATATCATATGTATCAGCAACCAAGTTAACTATAACAAGTGCCTATATTTAAAAGCTTGGGATGTCTTATTACCGGTTGTGGCCGGCCACAAATGCCAAACAAATACTTAGTTATTCATCATCAATATTAAAATTATTATCTTATTTGCCAGTACAAAGGGTTAGGATGTTAGGGTCGATTTCAATTCGAGGACCACATAATAATGCTCAAGTCTTGTAGCGATTATAACATCAGAGTTCAAAAAGCTAGAAACACTGAACCAAGCATTTTGTTTTACTCTCTGTTTTTCTCCATATTTAGAGGACATTCACATGTTTGAATGCTTGCTTTGCTTATATCTGCATTAAATTTTATCAACTCTGAAGGAACGCATGCGAGCATTCATCAGGGATGGTGGGGATGGAGATGTGCTTGTGCTACATGTTCAAGATCCATTTCACAGACTGTTGCTGCATGGTGTATGTGAGGTAATTTTTCTTTTGTTGTGTTTGCGGAGCCATGATCATGTTGAAACTTATATCTGAACTGTTAACTCTTTGGCAGTTTGGCCTTCACTAGTGGAAGTAGATAATGCTGGCACTATACGATGCCACTCTTTCTGCTTGCAAACAAATTAACATGGACCGTAAAGCTAGCATTTACCTAAGGTCCATGCCTTTACTAATTTTTAGAAATAAAGGTATTGTAGAGAGAACCGAAGCAAATTTGTTAATTTAGGTTTCTATGTTATGATCCATGTGCAGAAGTTGCTTCGAAAGGCATAGATTTCTGGTAGATAATTGTCCTTTTGATCTCATAATACTCTTGGGCTTCATTGTTTAAATCTGAGCCTTTTCTTTTCTTTATATACAGTTCTACAACTTGATCTCTGTAACTGTTACAACTGCGACGGGTGCGAAGCAATGGAAGATGACCAAGATTAGGAAGAAATTGGGTTCTCAAGAGATACCCCCAAATATGACACTTGTCCAATTTCTTAAAATGGCCAAGGATGGGCTTTTATAGTGTGCCCTAGGGGAAGAAAACCTCTGTATATTAATTGATTATAAATGCAATCAATTGCAAATGTAAATTATTTATCACAGAAAGCTGTTGGCTCAGCAGTCAGACATTCTACTTCAGATACAATGCTAGATTTAAGTAGCTGCAACTTAGTAAAATAATCCACATTCATGTTAATGGAATATTGCACTGCGATGATAGCTTCCAACTTACATCTCATGGATTGTGCACATATATTTATGCAATCATCTTTTTGGCCCTTAACATTCCCAAATGTTCGATGCTATTGTCTGTGAACATCATTTTCCCTCAGTTTCAGTGGGCAAGTTAGGTGCGCGGTCAGATTTTGTTGATAAGTGCCCATCTATCAACCGTGCTTCCCAAGGCCAAAGAGTGATTTTGTTGGGTTAGAAAGGAAAAAATAAAATCCTTTGACATGTTGGACCTTGCTGACTATTACACCTCCCTGCTTTTGGATGAACCATATATTTAATATATGCCGCAATCATTGGTACATGAAAGATATACCATCTCGGTACCGGATCTTATATCAGTGGTATCCTATCGCTGCTGTGTTGTTTATCTTGTATAGAGGTTGGTTTGATGTATTAAATATCGGTATGCCTTTCATATCATATATCAGTACTGAAGAGGTGTGGCCCGGTTTGCTGCGTATCATTTGATTCGGGATGTATCTTGGATACATGCATATTAATAATAATAGACTGATGCACATTATATAATTGTTTACTACAGTCTAAGATTGATTGTTTTTCGAAAAGTTTACAACCATGTAACAACCTCCGCAAATATCAAAGTTGGCTCAGCTGTTAAAATAAGCAGGCAGCTTGTCAAGTTGACCTTGTAGGCCTAGGGTTTTAATCTGGACCTTCTACCGAATCCGGTTTCAAATGATGTTTGATCTTGGCTTGTTTAGTCCTTGGATGTGCTTTGTCAATTATTTAGTTCATGAACAGTTTTGGTCTATGTGCAGCTCTATACAGCATGGTTTCATGCGCAAGGACTGACTCGTCCATCCGCGCAAGGACTTCGTCTAATCTTGCCTCTCTACAGACGAACAAACGGTTGGGTTTTCATAACCAGGATTCCAACTCCGAAGCTGTGGTCGCTGAGGACTCCCCCCTCCACGCAACCCAACACCCGTAACATTCCATCCTCCCCGGCAACCAAAACATATATTAAACCAAGTTCCAGCTGTTTCTTTAACTCTTCTCTGGTCCCAATTTCCCGACATCACGATCAAAAAAGTCTTCCCCACTTCATCTGCTCTCGCCTAGCAGGACAAAGCAAATGCAAGTCCTTCCTGCATCCCTCTCCACCATCTCTGTACCAAACGCTGTAAAAGCACACAGCTGAGCAAAAGAATTGGCCAGCAAAGAGTACAGAGGGGAAAAGGCATGGGTCAGTCCAGCAGCACAAGAAGAAGAAGATACCACCACCACCACCACCACCACCACCACTACCACCCCTCTTCCACCACCCAAAATTTCCCCACTTCTTTCTACCCCTCTTCCTTTCGTTCTCCACCAAACTTTGGCCGCTCTAATCGTCCTCCACCACCACCCTCTCCTCCACCCAGGTATCTTGTTTCTTTTCCATCCACTCCTTACGATGCCCATCATCCTTCCCCCATATCCCCTTCTCAGCCGTCCTCTTCTTCCGATCGAGGGAGTGGGAGGCGGGCTCCCTCTTCCTCGTCCTTTCGTTCTTCTACTTTTTCTTCTTCTGTTAATGAGATGATGGTTGCTTCGGGGCAGGCGGCTTCGCATGCCGAGCATCAGACGGCGACGACCGTTAAAAACTATGTGAATTTGCATAAGAATTCGATCCGGCTGGAGCCGGACAAGCTCAATCCCAATCACCATCTGGTTTCCTTCACTTTTGATTCCTTGGTGGATGGCAGGTGATTGATTTTGTTTCCTTTTTCTGCTTCAAATTCCAATATTGATAGGGTACGGCATGCAATTTTGGCATCTCATCCTTTTCTATGTTGCTTAGTTGGTTACTGATACAGAATTCATTTTTTTCCATTTTATTTCCATTCAAGTACCTGAAAAATGAATGAAAAGAAAAGAAAACATAAAAGGGGCCGACATTCCTCTGAATTTAACATTGATCTTCTCATGGATGTAGAGCCATGTTATTTGTTGAATTAGGTTTTCTAATCTTATCCAAAGATGTAGATCTTTTCACCAAATCGTTATGTTCCGATAGTGATTGGAGTTGAAGAATATTTATTGCAAAGGAAGAATTATAGGACAATCGACAAGAATGTGCGTTGGTTTTCCCAACAACAAAATTATCCTTATCCTAGTAGGGAGCCTATTTGGATGCAGAAATACTTCAAATTGCATGCAATGGCTGTATCCAATTTTGGTCAAATAGTTTAGACACAAGTAGGATATTTATTTACTATTTATTTTAAGTATCATATCGGTTTAAAAAAAAAAAAAGAAGTGGTC
The DNA here is from genome assembly GCF_000442705.2 of Elaeis guineensis. Classification (NCBI taxonomy): domain Eukaryota; kingdom Viridiplantae; phylum Streptophyta; class Magnoliopsida; order Arecales; family Arecaceae; genus Elaeis; species Elaeis guineensis. The sequence continues at coordinate 111,386,836 of NC_025997.2, read as the reverse complement.
TGGAAATTTCCCTATTGCATTCTGGAGTTAAACTGTTTTGAAGAAAATATGTCTTGAACATTTTATTGTTTCAAAAACATTTCAGCTGAAATAGAACATAACCATGCAATCAATTATGGGTACCCTACTGCTAGACTCAATAAACTCTCTACTTTATCGAGAAATACATGTATTTCTTTCAGACGGAATTTAGATTTTTCTTTTTTTCGTGCAACTAAACAATGGGGATTAGTGGAAGCCTGCATTCTAGATTGATGAGGTGCTGCGTAACTTGTTAGTGTTGCCCCTTAGGTTCTTCAAAGCACCAAATATGTTTATGTGAGTAACAAACCAAGCCCTTCATATTCTCTAAGAATATTTGCATTTATGACATGGGTAAAACTATCATTTGTTAGCTATGGAAAGTGCCAGAAAATGGAGGACGGACTTTCTTTAAGCAAAAGTAAGTTGACCTTCATGACTAACTACTTAAATTTTTGGGAATAAGTCGCATTAGCAAAAGGGATATGGGTTGATATGGTCAACATTGAAGCCATCCATGATGCAATCAGAATCTTTTACTTATTTGCATAAAATTCACAATGTTAATTCATTCCATTGGAGATTTATTGTAAATGCAAATTCTTAAAAATTTTTGAAATAGCAAGTTCAAACCTGTATTGACTACCCTAGAGGGTACGGGTACACAGCATCACAAAATTTGAAATTGACATTACAGTAAAAACATAGATATGTTAGAATTAATGCTCAGGCTAATGGAAATCTTTGAAATAGTCAATGGTACCAAAGATTACTAAGACTCAAGATTTAAAAGCTAGCACTAACATTAAAAATTAATCTGGTACAGTTCTTATACTGGCTCCTGCTGGACATCATATTTGAAAAGTCCAAATATTTTAAACCAAGGTTCTGTATATTGATATGTACCATTCCATATCAGGCATACCATACCATATTGGTTTTGAATCGAGAATCTGTATGAGGGGCATACCAAGATTGATATGCGAAACTGACCCCTGTGCTGGTCATATGGATACTATAGCAGCATGGTATTGATATAGGATTTGGTGTGAACCTTGTTTCAAACAATACAGTTTGTGCCAAAATTACTTAATGTATATTTTCATATTTATTTTCCTATTATTTTTCACATTTTCTAGATTTTTTACTCAAACTTTGAAACTCGAGCAGAAACTTCCCAAACTTGTTTCTTTTGATCCCCGACTGAAACAATACCAACTTTTCGAACTTTTATCGTGAGCCTAGTTGAATATAGATTTCCTAAGATGGGATTTGATATATTAGGATGGTTCTTTGGTATTTTTTTTTGAGTCTTCAAATGTCAATGTAACTGATGTTTACACTTTTATTCCCTTGGCCAGTACATTTCAGGACAGAGTAATCCAAGACTGCTAGGAGAGTTTAAACTCAACCAATACAGCTAACATTATTTGATTGTCAGATAATCTCTGATTCGTCACATTTTGCTGGTCATTTGGTCAGGTGTTTGCATATTGTCTTTGAGGTCTTTACTACAAAATGGTAACAAGAATTCTGATTCAATTGATTATCACCATCACTTGATGGTTATGCAAGAGCATCCTTTATATTACTTTATGTTCATAATTAGTTTGAGACATATTAGAAGTTTAAGGGTGCTTTTAATTTTATTTCTTATTTTTATTTTCATTTTATAATTAATTTTTGGTTTGTACTGAGAATTAGTTCTTGAATCTTCTTTTAGTTATGACCAGTGTCTGATAATTTTTCTGATGCATCTGTTATAGGCTAGATTTGTTAAGTTCTAAAATTATCAATGCAAGCTTTTGAAAAGTATCAACATGTATGGGGGTCCCATATGAATCAAAATTAATTTCTTTCATTTTTTCATATCTTTGTTTAACTAGAGAACTTTGCTTAGGAAAATGCAATTCAGTCATTATTAGTGCACTTGTCTCCTTAGATGTTCTTTCTTTCTATTTTATTTTTGGTATGAAAGCACCTAGGCTCCTTGTGATAATTGATGTTTTCTTTTCGTTTGTTTTTTGATATTTTATATTCTTAAATTTATAACAATACACGAGGATTTATATGATTTCATGAATCTTACATGTTTTATTTCAATTAAATAAACAATCTTCTCTTTCTTCTTTATGGCAGAGATTTATGATGCAATGGTGTCTCTGTAATCCTATATGCAACTTTCTGGTACTTTTGATGGCATCTTGCCACTGATTTATTGTCTTCCTTTATTAGAGGTTTTCTTGAACCGATACTCACTTTGCTTTTATCTTTTGTATTTACTTTTGTTTAAACCTTTCAGAATTTTTTTGATTCCCCCAAAACATCTTGAAAACCCTTCAATAGATGGCCCTTAATTCTCTAAGATTTTCCTGTACAAAGCTTGCTTACTGAAAGCGGATCAGTTGCAGGTGAGATTCCATGTAATCTTCAGATAAAACCTCTCAATTCTCTAACCATTTTTTAGATTTCTAGCATTTGAGTAACATCCTACTTATGTAATAACTTTGTAAGAGTTTCATCATTCATAATTCATCCTACACTTAGTTTCACATACATTAAGTCCAAGAAGCTGCAATTCTAGCATTTTCTGTTTTGGATTCCAATTAACCCCAAGACATCCTATTACCTATTCTTCCTAAATCAATTTTGGTACTAGTGCTTGATCTTCCAGGTTTTTTCCTGAATCAGTTGGACAAGCTAATACGGAAATCAGTGGCATGGGGTAATTTGTTTTCCTTATTTTTTGTGCATTCAAATTCTTTGAGGGATGCCTACCATTAGATGGCTTTTGTTTGCAATCTAGTTAGAATTTAAGTGTGTCATTGTCTTTGAGGAGAGCAGTAAAGTATTCTATACAATTACTTGCTACACTTGGATTTCCTCCATTGGTTCAATTATCCTTTAATGCATGTAGGAAAAATATGATAATGGGGAAGGAATGATTGAGCAAATGTAGTTCTCCTATAAATTAAATTAAGTGTACTTGTTAAAATTTTCTTTTTTTTCCCTTCTGACTTACAAAATTTAGACTTGAGATCATTTCTATTAGGATCCATTCAAAAGGTTCTCTTGCATTCAATTGATTTACAAAAAGAAAATAACATGAACCTTTTTCTTGAATCTTTAGCTATTAGGTATTAGCAGTAATGATTTTGTTAAAAGATACATCTTGTCTGTGTGGTAGTTTTACTTAGTGTCTGAATAACTTGGGAAGCTTAGACACAACATTGTTATATCGTTGACTAATAAAGATGTTCTTGTTGTAGTCAACGAGGTTTAGAGGCAAGGTTTGAGGGTGAAGGGTGCATTCTGATTTTGGTGCAAGGGTCTGGATGGTGGAAACCACGATACTTATCAAAGTGGGACTAAACTTTGAACAATTAAGCATTCATAGAACTGGGATTAAAGATGGGTCAAGGAATGTCAAACGGACCAAAACCACCTACTTCTAGGTGTACCAACCCAAACTAGTGTGGTAACTTGTCAAAATGGCTATTCGGGTTAGTATGGGGCCTGAACAGGTCCTAACTGAGCAGAACCGCCTGGTTCTACTTAGTTGAGGGTAGTTTGGGCTGGTTTGGCCCCTTGCTGACCTTAACAATAGAGAAGAAGTCATCTTGTGGCCTTCTCTCTTTTGTTGAAACTTGAAGCAGGTATGGGGCTTTGTGAGGAAAACTCAAGGAAGAGGGCTCTTCAGCTGATTTTGAGTTTGAATCCAAGCCAAATTAGGTATAATCCCCTCCCTCCTCTTCATTCTTCTCCTTTTTTCATTTTTATGTCTAAAAGAAACCAAAACTTGGTAAAATCAGAGAATTCATGCCAAAGTTTTGGAACACCCTTGGTAGGGTTCTACATTAATCCAAATTAAAATTAACTTTTTAGGTATTTTGTTACTTGGAGTGCATATATAGGGCATGATCCCTAAGTTGGGGAGTGAACTGGGTACACAATTATATTAGAACTACAACCGGATAATAAGGAAACAGGATAGAATTATTCAATATTAGAAATCCAGCTTAACTTGACACCTCAACTAGAAAATTTATTGAAAAATCTGGTGGAAGTCTCAGAATCCCGTGACAGAGATACTAATTGTACATGAGGAGCACAAATTGTCCCTGTATCCACTAGTTGGTTAGAGCAAGGGCTCTAGTAGATGCTGATTGTAAATCAGGCATTAGAGAGGGATATAGGGAGGTGCAACTATAAGCCTAGGAGCAAGACAATAACATGGCCTTTGGGTGTCATGTCCACCCATGATTTCATGCTATAGAACAGTCAAATAAGAATAGCAAAATATTCAATATAAAATCCATCTCAATGAAACAGAAGGGTCCTATGGCATGTCAATATCTATCTGGTTCTACAATACAGTCCACAGGTGCATCCATATAGTTCATAGAGTAACTAATGTCAAGTTTGTCTTAAGAAATATCTAACATTCCCTTTTCCATTTATGACATCAGGTAATACTAGAACAAGGGTATGGCAAGAACGTCAAATCATTTATGGGAGAAACTTAGACATGAAATAAATTATACATTTTGAATAATGAACTATAACTAACAAAATATTGACAGTCAAAAGGAAGATGATTTAAAAAAGTTGGTGCTTACAATTTGAAAAATGACAAATAATCTTAATACTAAAAAACAAGGTAGCCTAGATCTTCACTTATATGTGCACAAAACTTGATGCATGATAATAAAATAATCCTCCATAATTGTAATCTTGAAGGTGAAAATAGAATGGCAATATTTTCCATTTGATAGTTTAGTCTAAGATAAGTGTGAACATCATAATTTAAACATCCAAAAACCATAAAATAATCTTAAAAATAAAAAATTGAAAAGAAAACCAAAAAATACTGTATCGGTTTTGAATTGGTACACACTTGTGTATCAGATATCGAGAAGGTATGGTTCGGTACTATACTATTACTGGTATTTGACTGGTATAGTACTTTGTACGGAAACAATGGACCTTGAAGTTCCTCCTACAGAAAAAAATGAAAAATTTGAAAACTTCTAATCCATTTGCATCTTAGAGTAGATTGTGATCATGATATTATGTTATTATAGAAGTGAATAAGCTTCCTTCGGAGAGGACTTTAATGTTATAAGTATGAAATGAAATGCCAGAGTAAGACAAGAATGAGTATTTTATCTTTCTGTGCTTAAATTATTTCTCTGTTACTCTATTAAAACTTGCAAATAAAAATTATGTGAGGAACTCTACAATTGTCCGTTTGCAACTTAGCAACTCTTGTTTTGTATGACAGTTTTACTATCCTTTACTTTGCAAAGGAAGGGTTGAATTGTAGTTTTTCCCTCCTTTATCCTGACTTGTGCGTGGATGTAAGCATACCTTTCCAAAAAGGAGTGAGTCAGAAATTTCTCCAGCCATCAGGAACCGGAATGGACCTGGGTTTCTTTGAGTTGGATGAACTTTCAAAGCCATTAAATGGATGTTTCTTTCCACTGGTTATCTATGCTGAAGCTTATACACTGCATCTTCCAAAAGATGAACTTACATGTGAGTCGTCAGCTGCAGCCCGTGCTCAGATTACTGAAGCAGTCTTAGAGAAAAATAATCATGTGTCTTTCCAAGTAAAAGTTATAAAACAAATATTATGGGTCAATGGTGAATGCTACGAATTGCAAGAAATTTTTGATGTTGGGATTTCAGCAGAAGCAGGATTTGATGGTGATGATTCTGAAAAGCAATGTGTTATCTGTATGTCTGAATCAAGGGATACTGCTGTGCTTCCTTGTCGACATATGGTGAGAATTCAATAACTACAAGATATTATTATCTATTTTTTTTTCCTTAAGTGGTTACAAGGTTGCTTAATGAGACTGAGGAATATTATAGCATTTGTCTTCTCTCCCATGTGTATGGTAGAACCTCAAGTTCAATAACTTGGTTTTATATTCTAGTGTATGTGCAGTGAATGTGCAAATGCATTGAGGCTTCAATCAAATAAGTGCCCTATATGTCGCCAACCTATTGAAACAATAATGCAGATACCAAACAAAAGACAAGGAGAAAGAAATGCAGAATGTTCTGAAGCATAAATGGCTGCATTGAGCTATTGATGTTGAACTGTGAACATGATAGCTTCTGCAGTTTCCGTGTTCCTCTTAGCTCATCCTGGATGACATATTGTCGTATTGTTCTGATGTCTTTCATTCCTACATTTTTATATTTGCATGTGTATGAGCCCATTATATAACAATGTCCATATTTTACTTATTTTGTTGTATATTTATCATTCCATTGTATTACAGGATTTGGAGTTTCAGTTAGAAGAGTTTATATATGCAACTCATGAACAGAAATGCTTTTGTATGCATCTGTATGGTATTTGCATGTGTTTAGATTTCATGTGAATATATTTCGAATAATGTTAAACTTTTTCTTCCCTTAACTGTGTTTCATGTGACCCTGATCATTGCAAGTAGAAACAAAGCTTTGGTTTTTTGCTGTATGGATGTAAATACGTCTGCACGCTATTTTCTGTTGGCAGGGACATGATGTCTGTTTACCTAGGTTAATAAACATCAACATAACCTACTCTGATATGTAGCCTCAACCTTATTACTCTGTTATAATACATATCTTTTTTAATTTCAACTGTATAATGAACATCTAATCCTTTTAGATTTTTAATGCATGATATCCACATTAGGGAGATGGTATGAACTTAGTTTATAAGATTTCTGAACAGCAAGATATCAGGTTCCACTAGAGAAACAAGCCAGAAAAGATAAAAAAAAAGAAGAAGAGATATTCAATTTTTTATGAAAGATATTCATACTCTATATTTATATACCGAAGCCTACAAACTATAAAATTAATTACTTATCATTAAAAGATTGATTTTATAAAAAAGGAAAGAAATTAAGAAACAAATTCTTCCCTTTGTTATTGAGGTATGCAGGAAATACTTGGAGTCCATCGAGATGTATTTGCGATGTGGGTCAGCAATATTTGACTCTATGCTTATTTGACTCTGAACCATCTTTCATTAAGTTTTAAGATTGAATGCCTCAATTTTGTTGATGCATTGCTGATGAAGTTCAACTTAATTTGCCATTCCACAATCTTGTCAGGTTAATGAAAATTTTTGTAGACTTTTTGGTCAATTTTTCTTGTTCTCTTCTAGAAGCACTAGTTAATTAGTTTGTAGGTCCTACAAAACCTAGAAAACTACTTTTTATTATTTTCTTTTATTTTGTGTTTTAGGAAAACTATATTGCATAGAAATAGAACTTCTATGAGTCTTAGGAACCTATCCTTATAAGTATTCCAACTCTTTGATCATTAAAAAATTTTTTAAGGAGTATTTTCTTTCTGCACAGTAGATTCTATGCATTCCTAATGGATTAGTTTGAATGGCAGCACAGCCAGTTGGTGAAGTTCTTAGAGACAAGAAACTACTACTCATCCCTTCTTCTAGTTTCTTTCTTAGATCTAGATCCTTAGCTTTTAATTTTTTTCATATTGATATTTTCTTTCAAAATCTTACATTTAGATTTACTTTAATATATATATATATATATATATATATATATATATATATATATATATATATATATATATATATATATATATATCTTATTTTAGTCTTCTGCAAGGTAAGTTTGAAGCTTAACCTAGGCTCCCACCCTGTATAAATTTAGGACACTAATTTAATCTTGAGAATAATATATTTAGGATAAGTATTGTACTTGTATCTTTGTAGTGTCAAAATTTTATTAGAAAGCGGTGACTACATGGACCAATCGGATAAGGCGATGTGCTCCACATTGAATTTTCTGCACCGTTTGCGGTGCACAAAAAATTTCTCTTTCTAGATGATGCATCACAAAATTTTGAACTTGGATAATTATGATATAGATGAGCCCCCTTCCTTTTCTTTCATAAAAATAAATTTAAATTTATGGTTATAATTATGCTTAAACCAACCTAGATCAGATTCAGTTACAAGCCTAATTGCATCCTCCCTGCAAGATCACCATAGAGAGATCAAATACTTGTACCAGCTCTATAACAATAAAGCAAATATATCTTCCATACGGCAGTACCTGATATCAGCCCTTTCATTATGACCATTACTAGCATTTATTCTACAAACCTTTTGTCTTTTTTTTTTTTTTTTATTTTAAAGATAGAGCATCCATATAAGTCTTCCATGAATCCAACCAAAAGAATGAAGAAAAAAAAAAAAGGAAAAAAAGAAAAAAAAAAAAAAGGAGATCCTGAAATGATATGGACATACTTGCTATGTTTATCTAAGTTCTTTATTCAAATAATATTAATTTTTTTTTTACAAAATTAATACATCTTTCAACTTATTTACATAAATGATGCAAAACCATAAAATATCATTTCAAATGGTATTTTTTGATAAAAAATACCATTTCAAATGACGTTTCTTCGCTCCACGTCATCTTCTCCCTCCATCTCCCGTGGAATCAAAAGACCAAAAAGACAAAAAAAAAATGCTCCACATCATCTCCTCCCCCATCCCCGTGGAATCAAAAGACTAAAAAGATCAAAAAAAAAAATCGTTATTTGTAATGGCGCTTTTGAAAGTGCCATTTTAAATGGCATTTTCAAAAGCGTTATTTCAAATGATATTTTTGAAAGTGTCATTTGAAATGGTATTTTCAAAGATGCCATAACAAATGACATTTTCTTAGTTACACCCCCCTCCATTCAAAAAAATCTGGATTTTTTACCTATTTATGATTAAATTTAAAAAAAATTATCAAAATAATGCCAGACTCAAACTATTTACGAAAATATTACTCAAAAAAAGATGCCTTTTGAAAGGATGACTTTCTTTGCCACCTCACCAATCTAACCGTCAGCTGGGGGTCAAGTGGATTAGAAAAATGAGTCGTCCTTTGATAAGGTGTTTTATAAGTCGCCCTTTTATAGGGCGATTTTTCTCCATTCTTTGCTAACTCACCAACCTAACTGCTAGCTGGAGGTCAGGTGAATGAGAGAAATGAGTCACCATTTGATAAGGCGGCTTTATAAGTCGCCCTTTCATAGGGCGGCTCTCCCCTTTTCTATATCCTCATTTACCCGTCTTTATAAGTCGCCTTTTCATAGGGTGACTCTCCTCTTTTCTATATCTTCATTTATTTTACTCTTCACTAACTTTAAAATATAAATATAAATAAGTAAAAACCCTCTATTTGAAATCAATACAAATATCAAAAAAATTAAAATTCAAGTCATGGATTTTAGTTCAAATTCTTTCCTTTTCTATATGCTCATTTATTTTACTCTTTATTAACTTTAAAACATAAATATAAATAAACAAATATCCTATTTGGAATCAATAAAAATATCAAAAAAATTAAAATTCAAGTCATAGATTTTAGTTCAAATTTTTTTCAAATCTAAAACTTTTAAAACTTTCGAATGAATAGATTAAAGGGTCTCAAAATTTATTAAAAATTATTTTGTGACTCACTAACATAATTATCATTAATTTTTATTTTAAAAAAATATATATTTTATATAGCCCTTCATAGTTTTCTGACTTAGAAAATTTTCAGCACAAATTATGCCCAACTGGCTTCAACAAATTTTGGCAAGTTTAATTCAAAGTAGTTTATAATTCAACCAAAGTAGTTTGAATTAAACTTATCTTGCCAAAGTCAGTTAGGCACAATTTGTGACTATCTGCCGTTACAGATCTTGATCCTGAAAATTTTTTAAGTCAGAAAACTAGCACCTATATGGAGGGCTATATAAAATATATATTTTTTTGAAATCAAAATTGATTGTAATTGATCCTTGGATGTTAGTGAGTCATAACATGATTTTTAATGAATTTTGAGATCCTTTAACCTATTCGTTCTGAAGAAGAAAAGTTTTAAAAGTTTCGAGTTTGGAAAAAATTTGAACTAAAATTTAAGTTTTGACTTCTTATTCTTAAGAATTTTAATTTTTTTGATATTTTTATTGATTTCAAATGGAGGATATTTACTTATTTATATTTATATTTTAAAGTTAATAAAAAATAAAATAAATGAAGATATTAACTTATAAGGGACATAGGCACCTATATCCCTAATGGGACATAGGTGCCTATATCCCTGATGTAGGCACCTGCATCAGGGTATGTGCCTACATCCTTTTATCAGGGTAGGCGCCTACATCCCTTATGTAGGCGCCTACCCTGATGATGTAGGCACCTACATCCGGGATGTAGGCACCTACATCCGGGATGTAGGCACCTATCCTGATGATGTAAGCGCCTACATCCATTCTATTGGTTCCGATGTAGGCACCTACATCCATTCCATTGGTTTCAATTTTAGGTGCCTTTGTTTCACCACTTTTATATTCATTGGACCTAAGGCACCGAACTAGTCGACTTCATCTTCTTTCCCTTTCCTTTTCGTTTCTCTCAAAATTTCTAGCTTCCATCTCTATAACCATCATACAATCTCCACTCACATCTTAAATTTCAAATAAAAAATCTTCTTTCCATCTCCGACCAACCTTCAAAAGATGGCTCCAAAGATGCATCTTTTCCAACGTCAAAGATATGTCCTCCTAGTCAGCTATCCTCCTCTAGGCCATCCTCATCTATTCGTCCATCCTCATCTACTCGTCGCTATCATTCTGCTGTTCAAGCTGATCCGAAGGATTAGATTATATTATGTGGTGCGATGATGTAGTAGTTTTTGATTGTAAATATTCTGTGGTGCGATGATGTTGCATATCTGTATGAGGCGAACCTCTCTAATTCTTCAATATGATAGACTAAATTATGAATATCCTGTCTTATATCCTGCATTGCTGAAATAAGTTTGTCCAATTTTTTCTGGAACGAAGAACTATGTATCCTGCTAGGATCCATACATGCAGTGCTCTCTCCTAAAGATGATAACTGAAGAATAGATACAACCTCCCGAGCGATTACACTGACCATATCTGGAATCATCCTCATTTGCTCAACAGGTTTCATACCCTCTATAGACCTAGAAGGTCCTGCTTCACTCCTCCTCCTGGAAGAAAGTCTTTCTTCACTCCTAGTTCTTTCTTCTTCAGTTGAAATATCTTCATCCTCATATTCTCTTCTTCCATCCTTTCTAGTCCACTCACCATCAATTTTAAATCAATACATTCTGTGTAGGGCTCCTTCATTGATTTTGCTATCTCTACCTAATTTTATTGATTGTTCACCTCAAATTTTTACTCCATAATGTTTAAAGACATGGGTTAACATCATGGCATAAGGCAGAGACATCTGTGCCCTACCCACCACTTCTTATATAACCTTGATTATCATTCTTGAAAGGTTGAGTGGGATATATTTGACTACATGATACATAATTGCTAAATCTTTCTCTGTTACAGTATCAAATCCTCCAGTCCAAGATTGTATAATCCAGCAAATAATTATATGGAGTAGTCTCATTTCAATATTTAAGTATTTTTCATGAATTCTCTGAAATTGACCATGATCCTCTATCCCAATAACAGTTTCTACTCTTGTAGTTCTATCTCTTCTACTATCCCGTAGCTCACCTATAGTTGGAAGTTTTAAAATTTCTCTTAGTATTTCATCATCCAAATAAATTTCTTTTCCCTTAAGTGAAGATGATATGGTATGTTCTTCAAATGAAATATTCTCATAAAATTCTCTAACTTCATAAATATTGGGGCTTCAGTAGTACAGATAAATTTTCATCCCATGGCTCTAATTAAGTTTGCAATCTCAAATCCCTCCGAATCTAAAAAGTTCAGGAGATAATATTTTTATCACTTACTGGAGTTCTCGAAGGAGATGATCTTGAAGGAGTTCTCAGAGGAGGTAATCTTGAAGAAGGAGGTGATGGTGCTTCGCTTGCTTCTCTTCCCCTTCCCCTTCTGCTTTCTTCTCCCCTTCTGCTTTCTTTACTTCTGCTTGCTCTTTGGTGTTGGGGAAGATGCATTTTTGGAGCCATTGGCCGAGAAGGAGATGGAAGGAGGTTTTTAGCTTGAGAAGGAGATTTTTCGTTTGGATTTAAGAAGTGAGTGAAGATGGTTGTAAAGATGAGAGCTAGGGATTCTGAGAGGAACGAAAGAGAAAGAAGATGAAGGAGTTGATATTCTGAACTAATTCGATGATTTGAAAATATATAAAAGTGATGGAAGAAGTTGCCTAAAATAAGATCAGATGTAATCGCTTAAAATCAGAAAATAATCGAGATGTAGGCGCCTACATTTGGGTCGTAGGCATCTACAACCCAGATGTAGGCACCTACATCCTGATCCCTCTAGGCACCTATATCCTGGCTTACTCCTGTTGGATCACGGGTGGATCACGAGAACTTTAGGTCAGGTCACGAAAACTTTACATTAGGTTACGGCATCCGGATATCAAGCAAGTCACGGGTGCCAAGCAAGTCACGGGTGCAACATGCAAGCGTATGTGCACATTAGGATGTAGGCACCTACATAAGGATGTAGGCACCTACATCCTCATGTAGGTGCCTACATGCCTACATCCTCATGTAGGCGCATACATGAGGGATGTAGGCGCCTACATGAGGGATGTAGGCACCTACATGCCTACATCCTCATGTAGGCGTATACATGAGGGATGTAGGCGATGTAGGCACCTACATGCCTACATCCTCATTAAAAATATACATGAGGGATGTAGGCGCCTACATCCTCATGTAGGTGTCTCTGTCCCGTTTCTTTTTGTGTTTTATTTGTTTCTTTCTGTGTTTTATTTATTTACATTTCTTTTTCTTTATTTTAAGTTAATGTCCTCATTTATTTTATTCTTCATTAATTTTAAAATATAAATATAAATAAAAAATATCTTTTATTTGGAATCAATGAAAATATCAAAAAAATTAAAATCTTTGAGAATAAGAAGTCAAAATTTGGGTTTTAGTTCAAATTTTTTCCAAACTCGAAACTTTTAAACTTTTCTTCTTCAGAACGAATAGATTAAAGGATCTCAAAATTCATTAAAAATTATTTTATGATCCACTAACATCTAAGGATTAATTACTGTCAATTTTGATTTCAAAAAAATACATATTTTATATAGCCCTCCATATAGATACTAGCTTCCTGACTTACAAAATTTTCAGGGTCCGTAACGGCAGATAGTCACAAATTATATCCAACTGGCTTCAACAAATTTTAACAAGGCAAGTTTAATTCAAACTACTTTGAATCAGAGGTTGAATTATAAACTACTTTGAATTAAACTTATCTTGCCAAAATTTGTTGAAGCCAATTGTAACTATTTGCCGTTACGGATTCTAAAAATTTTTTAAATCAAAAAACTAGCACTTATATGAAGGGCTATATTCCATACATAAAATATATATTTTTTAAAATTAAAATTCATAATAATTGATCTTTGAATGTTAGTGAGTCATAAAATAATTTTTAATAAATTTTGAGACCCTTTAATCTATTCGTTTTGAAGAAGGAAAGTTTTAAAAGTTTCGAATTTGAAAAAAATTTGAACTAAAACTCAAGTTTTGACTTGTTAATGTTCTTAAAGATTTTAATTTTTTTGATATTTTTATTAATTTCAAATAGAAGATATTTATTTATTTACATTTATATTTTAAAGTTAATGACATTAACTTAAAATAAAGAAGTATTATTTACAGAGAAAGAAAGGCATAGAAGAAAAGAGGTAAGTCATCCTTTGAGATGTAGAAAAGGGAAGAGTCACCCTATCAAAGGGCGACTTATAAAGCCACCTTATCAAAGGGCGACTCATTTTTCTCTTCTACCTGATTTCCAGCTGGCGGTTAGGTTGGTGAGTTGGCAAAGAAAGTTGCCCTTTCAAATAGCGACTTTCTTGTGAGCAGTATTTTTGTAAATAGTTTGAGCTTGACATTATTTTAGTATATATTTTTTAAATTAACCGTAAATGAGGGGGGTAGAACCAAAAAAATGCCATTTCAAATGGTACTTTCAAAAATACCATTTGAAATGATGCTTTTGAAAATTTTGTTTTTTGATCTTTTGATTCTACGAGGGACGGGGGGAGGAGATAACGTAGAGTGAAGAAAACGCCATTTGAAATGATATTTTCTATAAAAAAAATTATTTGAAATGGTGTTTTATGGTTTTGCATTATTCCTATAAATAAGTTGAAAGATGCATTAGTTTTATATATATTTTTTAATATTATTTAGGTAAAGAGCTCATGTTTATCTACAGAACTCTACTAAAATGCTCAGTTACAAAATCGGTAATCCAGTCCGCAATGTTGCTCATCTTATGATAGATATATAGCATTTTTTCCCTTTTTGGGTAAAGAGACATATAGCCCTTTGCAGTTTTGAAACCATAAAGGTTTGATACTTTTGACAAAAAAAGAAAGGCTCCATTGCGAGGGATTAAAGTATTTTTTTGGTTACCATCTGGGGTTTGCCAAATGGGCAGTAGCAAACAGCAAATTCACATGCAAAAATTTGGGAATGTTAGGCGAGAGGACATTGCATGATCCATAGGTATTATAGGGTAGAAAGGAGAAAGTATGACCAACCGAAAAATAATTTTTTTTTATTTTTATTAAAGGTTTCAAAAAAATCAAAAAGTAAAACTTTCATAAAAATAAATTTTTTTATATTTCATAGGAAAGAAAAATCTATATGAAATATAGATTTTTTTTGCTTTCCTACGGACTTGGAATTAGGGTTTTTTATTTTTTTTTCAAAAGTATCTTAAAGCCATCCAAGACTTTATAAGATACGATAAGATCTTTTTTTTAATTAAAGGTATGATATATATTTTATATAGTTTTTTTAAAAAATAGATACTCAACCAAATATAAACCACTCTGACCAAATTTCCATGGTTAGTGAAATATACCAAAACCATTTTACTAGGCATTAGCTTCCTAGAAAAAAATACTTTAGTGATGAAAATTCTTTCCAATAAACCAAAAGAACTCTCATTATGTCATGATAATCACCCTAACAAACAAAAAAACAACTCTTATAATTTCTGTGTCTTATCATGTCCAATAATCAACCAGCTACCACAGCATGGATGGTGGATGTTTCGAATAAATACAAACTTAACAAGCTAGGCCGTCATAGGTTGGAGGTGTATGTTTCACGGTGTTCACCTTACTTTGCACAAATTCAACATTGGATTGTGCGATAGCTGCTTTGAAATTTATGCAAGGAGATGGATAAATGAGTTTGGAGTGCTTAGAGAAATTAAGAATGGTAATGGATTGGGTATGACTCAGATCGGCCAATATCTATACTCACCTCATAATTAAAAATTACATACCTATACCTGCCTCAAGTTAGATCAAGTAGAGATGTAGATCAAATCGGATCGAATGGATAAGAAGGGTTGGGTCGGATATATATAAACACTATAAAATAATTATAATTTTAAAAGAGAGATATATATTAAGATTATATCAGATCGGATCTGGGCTGGGGTATTCTATAATCTATATTTGATCCGAATCCATTTCAGATATTTTTTCTAGAACCCATATCCTCCCTGATTCAAATAAGGTCGGGTAAAATCTATCCTATTTGAGTCAGATCAGGTTGGATACATAGAGGGTTGGCAAGAATTGCTATCTGTAGGAGAAACCTCGATCATTATATATAAAGAAGAATGGTCGAAAGCATTACTTATTATCTAACTCACTAATCCATCCAACATTGCATCATGTGGTGTTAATCCTCTATTTGATATGAAGGATGGATTTGAGGAAGGGTGAATAGAAGAAGATGGATGGATTTTTCTTATGCATCCATCTTTTAATCGCATGTTTAGTGAAACACAGAAAAAAAGATAGGAATGATTTTCTCTTCTATTTTGTATAGAAAAAATAAAAAGGATATATGAAATTTATATCACATTTTTGCTAAACTATCATTTGATAAAATATATTATTATTATAATTTTTTTACACTTATTTATAAGTAATTTATAAACTTATAATTTTCATAATCTATAATTATTAAAAATTATTTTAATGTTTAATTTAATTTAATCTTGGTTTATAAATTAAATATTAATGAATTAATTTATTTATATATAATTTTATTTAAAAAGTTAATTAAATTTATAAAAATAGTTAATTAAAATAGTAATTATAAATATAAAAATAGAAGATAATTATGATTATTTAATTATAATTATGAAAATTATATATTAAAATTAAAATAATTAATAATAAAATTTAATAGTATAAAATTAGTATTATAAATAAAAGCAAAATATGTACCATATGAATAAAAAAGTGAAGAAGTGTTACAATTTTATCAAAAAATTTAATAAGAGATAATTTTATTAATATAAAAATCCGTCCCTCACATACTCTATCTATTCTTACTTATATTCTTCTAATTGTGAGGATATAAATTGGTGGATCATGATAGATAGACAATTCTTATTTTCAAAAGCTATCCATCCCATCTCTTAGATCTCAATTAAACACAGGACAAGTGAATGGCTAGTACCAATGAATAAAGCCAATTGCCTACCACTTCAAACATCCAATTATTTGTATAACATGGTGGCATTCTGAATCATGTTCAACAGGAAAAAAAAAAAATCATTGCTCAGCTAAACTATCTCGATCACCATAAATGCATTGAACCGGGCAACTCTGATCAAGCGAAGGCCCTTATGGCGGGAAACACTCATACCCATTTTCGAAGGCATTTTTGGAGTCTCTGTTCACTAATTTTTTTCTCTCTCTTTTCCCTTCTCTGAAGAGAGAGTATAGGAGCTCCCCGATGTTCATATCTTACACTGTTGTGAAATCATTGACATCCGTACCTCCCATCCTCCAAAAAACATCCAACGGTCCAAACCCGTCCTCCCACGACAACTATGGAACCCATGTTTTTTTGGAAAACCCATAATTTTTTTTTCGGAAACCCCATGCACGTATGACCCATTTACCACCCTACAGAGCAAGTGCACAGTTAGATGGGGTTGCCGCACATCCTTCGCTTTAATTCCAAGTATTTATGGAAAGCAATCAAAAGACCGTAGCAAATTTGGTAACAAATATTTTTGATTATAAGGAAACATGAAGACCATAAGGATTGGGGATTCCCTTCCTATCATGGCCGTTCATGATTGGCGCAAGGGTCGAGATTAAATGAGACCTATGGAATCCGATGGTTTAGGGTTGAGGGTGTGATGGAGTGAATCCAGATGCCATAAGGAGAAAAATTTATAGAGCCTAACGTCTATATAAGATGAGATTTGGGGACTTGTCGAGAGCACTGGACACGATTAGAGGGATACGACAAGAGATCAGGTATGGTACAAAATAATTAGTTTACTCTTCATAATTTATAGGAATTTATTTTTTGGTATTATGATTGATAGATTTAATAATTCGGATCCAACCATGTTTCATTAAACTTTTGATCTTTGATTTTATTGCACTCACAAATTGTGGTTAATTTTACATGCATGTATTCTATTTATCTAAATTACCTAAGATCTTAAAGTTCTTTAATACTACTATTTATTGTTATTGTATATTGTGTCTATTTTATGGTATTTCAAGTCATTGGCTGCTATGTAGTTTCAAAGCTACCAATGTTATCAATGTTATGCATGTTAGATATTAAATGTTATAACGTATTTTCAGCCTAATGGTATTACCTTACTTTTGGGAAGATAAAGAGAAATCAAAAGTTATATTTTATTGCTAGCTTTTCTTAGAGAAATTTTTCTGTTGTAGAAGCTCTTTTAAACTATGTTACAAAATATTTATTTGTAGAATACTTTTTCCATCTAAAAGTCATAAAAGTACTTTTTTTTAATCAACACCTGATATGCTCGTCTCGACCTAGAAGCACCGACGTTATTAGCCATTCTTCAGTTTTGTTGGGTGATATATCGTCAAAATGATGAACATTGTTTGATCTATTTGACCATTATTCTACGTTAATAATTTTTTTTAAAGGTATACAAAGGTATTGGTTTGAAAATATCCCGTTATTAGCAATTGGTTCCCATGTCAAACTTATATAAAGAGATACTTTCTAAAAAAGTCATTAACTAGGGGAAAAAGGTAAAACCACAATGGGCGATATTTGTGGATCAAAGTGTACAAGAGTTGGATTTTATAGCCATCATTTTACATCTAACAATTCAAATTATAATTTGAGAGTTATTACTACAAAAAGATATCCTTGTAAGGAAAATGATAAAATGAACTAATACATGAATTGCCCAGATTGCGATGGAAGTTTAATGTTTGCATCTTGATTTAAATAAACATATATATTGTAGAATATAAATATTATACACATGCACGCACACACACACGGGCTGATTAAAATACAAATTCTATAACTCTAAGAAATATATTGAATGAAATATTTTTTTGATTTAGTTAGTTAAATACATAACGTCTTACATAAGTTAGTTGTGCCTAGGCTGGATCAAAATTGATCAGACTAACCCAAGTTTGTCCATCAGGTTACATTAGACAATGCCCATTTAACACCAACCAATTTCAGTAGTTTAAGATCAAAGCAATTCAGCAAGAGTCAATCCAAACCTGGCATAACCAAAGCCTGGCCATAAAACCCTAATTTGACACTAAAACTATATATGAAGTCCTCTTCTCTATTTTTTGAAAAAAAATGAAAAGAAAAGAAAAGGGAATGCTAGGATTATGCAAGTAAATTTAATTTAGCCAAAATTACTTTTATTTTAATTTATAGGTTATACTTGATGGTAACCTTCTGCCAGACATCTCTTTGGGATGAGCGCAATGGAATGATCTATGATTAGATTAAGACTCTTTTAGTGGTGTGATTCTTTGGAAGGACATAGTCTTAACCTAGCCAAAACTTAGATATTTGAGCTTATATTTGCTAGTTAAAATGGAGATCTAGCCCTTGTTGCTCTATCATGAAAACAATTTCTAATTGAACAGGATGGGTATCATGCTTATTAGAGGAATAAAGTGGCCAAAAGATTATAGCGTTGATTGTCCATGATGGCCATAAAGATTCAGATTTAAAGGGATATATAGCCTTCATTGTATTTGCATGTCATAATGTGATCATGAAGAAATCATGCCGATCCACCCTGGTTTTCTCACTAAGCAAAACATCATGCGTGAGCTTTTGAAAGTCATTCCATGGGTGCCAGTATCCATGGAGGTTGGAATCAATCTGAACAACAAAATTTAGAAGGTCGAATTTTGTTGCCTATTAGTGAAGGCTGAAAGCAAACTTTGTTTTCTTATAAATAAGAGGCCAGAACTAATACATATTAAAGAAGTATAATGTGAAAACCTCATACACTTACGCATGCATGTTCATTAAGAAAACAATCTTACCATCTGATCACCCTAGAATGTGTATTGGAGTTCGTGGATGGGGAGGATCAAATCAAATGTTAGAAATGAAGTTTAATAGTTAATTTGTATGAAGCTAAAAGCATTTGTCAAGCATCACCATATACATAATTGAAGCTAGCAGAAAAAGCTATGATCTAATGGTTGCACAGCACTTTCCTTTCAGGGATGTTTCATGTTAGAACCAAAGGCCACGTTTCTCCAAGTGTTTGGCATAGATAGTAGCTTTCTCGTTTGTACGTATTAAACTTCAAAATGAAGGAAAAAAGACAGTCTTAGGTTAAATCTTAAAGCCCTAACAAATAATAATTTAGATTTATGGACTAGATCTTAATAAATGAATAAGAGTGGTTTTAGCTTAGCCTCCTTATCATTAGGACATTTGAGCCCTTGTTCAAAGTTTCAGAGACTTTTCACTAGATTTGCAGCTTCATCAGGGAACTCTTGAACTATATCTAACAGCTTTTGTTTTAAACTACTCCACTATATGATTAACACTTTCAAGTAGATCAATTGACATTCTCTGTAGCAAACCGGCAAGAGCATGAAATATCATTCCAAAAGTTTCCTAAATGTAAAGGTGAGGCTGAGGCACCATGCTCTGCAAGAAAATGATGGGCTAAATAAGTGACCGGCCCTGTGCAATAGGTGGTGTGCCACCATAGATTTTAGAAATGAATTAAGTTGAGGTTCAGAGAACAGAGCATGCTTAAATCATGCCTGGGCCGCGTGCCCGCCTAGGGCACGGGCCTGGGCCGTGCACCCCGCACGTTGGCCCTGCCTGGACCGCACTCCACCGCCGCTCCACCAGCCGCCGGCTGTCATCCACCATCTTGGATCTCGTGCCGACTTCAAAAGCTCGTATCTCCTCCATCCGAGCTCCGTTTGGGATGATCTTGATCTCGTTGGACTCTGTTTTTCACCACGGATCTCGTTGTGGGCTCAATGTGGATTGAATCTTGAGATGTCAAATCCTAACAATCTCCATCTCGACTCGATATTCGGCCTCCTCCTAACTTCGAGAGCTTCTGGATCTTCTCGCCCCCATGCTCTGGAGCAATCGTCTGCTGATCATGGATGGGCAAACATGGGAGTTGAGCCAGGCCGTTCGATCCCATCTCTATCATATGCTGTGCTCCTCCTGACCTGAGACTTGCTCGGGGCATCGTCCTATGGCAATAGGAATCTCACCTTGCGACATCGCCTCTCGTCCTCCCGAGTCTCCTTTCTCGTGCTCGATCCACCTCTACCTGGAGCTCCACCTCGCTCTGGGCTTCTCTTGGCTCCTGAAGCTCCACCTCGCACTGGACTCTCCGTCAGGTAATAATGTCCTCTGCTCCCCTTCTTCCCCTCCAGCACAATCCTATCATCACGTAGCACCCTCAGGATTCCTCCACCAGCTACCGTCTTGTAGCCTCTCGAATCCAGTCTGCTAAGTGAGATAAGATTCTGTCTGAAATTGGGTATGTATCAGACCTTCCCCAATCTCCTCACTGCTCCATCATGTATCCTCCAGCTGACCATCCCAATACCTCTGATCGCACAGCTCGATCCATCCGACATATATACAGTGCCCTCACTGTTCTTCAGGGAGTCAAACTGTTCCTCTCTGCCACATGATAGGGGCATGTAGAATCTAATATCCACTGCTGAGAAGAAGTAGATACCTCATCAGATATCTCCAGGACATCTCCATCTGAATCACTGCCAGCTGTTGCTACAGCAGCCATCGTCCGATTTTTGAGTTGAGGACAATCTCTGGCTAGATGCCCCAACTCCTTACACCGGTAACACCTGATTTTGCTCAAATCCCTCCTGGATTTGGACCGCCCTCATCACGATCTCCTGTCGCTCCATCTATCACCTCCTGCTCCTTCAGAAGCCACCAAAGCTGAGCTACCGCCATCTAAGCTCGAAGCCGGGTTCTCCCTCTTGAGAACCTCATTTTGGAGTATCACCGTGGTGACCTTGTCCATCTTGATGGTGCTTTTTTCCACTAGAAGAGCAGTCACCAAGGGCTCATATGAAGGTGGAAGTGACGCTAGCAAAACCAGCATCTTAGTCTTCTCCTCAACATTCTCACCAACGCTGAGGAGGTCGGTGAGGATCTTCTGGAAGTGGCTTAGATACTCCTGCACGCTCTGTCCCTCAGCCATCCGCAGCTGGTAAAACTGCCTTCAGGGGAAAAGAGTGTTGGTGAGAGATTTTGCCATGTACAACTCCTTGAGCTTTGACCACAGCACCGTCGGAGAAGTCTCGCTCAGCACATGGATCACCACCTCTTCCGTTAGGTATATGTGGATGGTACTCACCGCCTGCATTTGTAGCCATTTTCAATCCTGCATCTCCATGGTGGTCGGCTTCTCATCGCATAAGAGAGCATTGATCAACCCCTGTTGGATGAGTACGTCCTTCACCCTTGCCTGCCATAAGAAGAAATTGCTCTTACCATCAAATTTATTGATCTCCATCTTGATTGATCCAGTCTTCTCCATCTTCAGTTTTGCTCACCACCACTGCAATCTGCATCTTTGTACCGCCTCGCTCTGATACCACTTGTTGGGTGGATGTCAGGTCAGGACACCACCTCTCAGGACCTTTTCAGTACCATACGATGCAGCAGGAAGAAAGAAAAAATAAAATAAAAAATAATCAAAATACGTGGATCAGCCACAAAAGGGCTCGTCTCCACGGGGCATGTAAACTTCACTATGAAAAAAAAAATTTACAAGAGGAGATCTCACCCGCAACCCTCATACACCCAATTTCTCTCTCACTAGAAGTTTCCCTCATAAAAGCTCTCTCTTTTTGAAAGACCCCCTGAATCCCTGAAGCGACCGGCATCCGCTGTCCAGGAGCCTCCTACTCCTTCTCTCTCAGTGCTTCAGCCTCTCTCTTCCTCGGGTTCCATATGGCATCCACGGCAAAAAACCAGACCCTCACACAAGCCACTGTTTACTATTTCCAGGCCATTATAGGCCTTAAACAAGGGCTTAAACCTAATTAGAAAGGGATTAGGAGTCCTGAACAAAGCCAAATAATCCCCTGGATCGTCGGATCAAGATCGGGAGCCATCCAAGCCATCCGATCGTGCTTCGATCTATGAAAAAGTATCGTGGACTGCCAGAAATGCCTGGGAAATGCCCAGGCGGTCCATGCGGTCCACCATGGACCGTCCGATCCATGGTGGATCGGGGTACAGGCCCAGGCACAGCGCTTGGGCCTGGGCCGGCCCGCGAGCACAGGCCTGGGCCCGTGCCGCACCTTGTGGGCCCGCATGTGGGCTGGGCCGTGCGCCCTGCACGTTGGCCCCGCCTGGACCGTGCTCCACCGCCTGCGGCCGCACCGTCGCCGCTCCGCCACCGGCCGCCGGCGGTCCTCCGCCGCCTCGAGTCTCATGCTAACTTCAAAAGCTCGTATCTCCTCTATCCGAGCTCCGTTTGGGGTGATCTTGATCTCGTTGGACTTCATTTTTCATCGCAGACCTCGTTGTAGGCTCGATGTAGATCGAATCTCGAGGCATCAAATCCTAACAACATAGATAGTAGCTTTCTCGTTTGTACGCATTAAACTTCAAAATGAAGGAAAAAAGAAAGTCTTAGGTTAAATCTTAAAGCCCTAACCGATAATAATTTAGATTTATGGACTAGATCTTAATAAATAAATAAGAGTGGTTTTAGCTTAGCCTCCTTATCATTAGGACATTTGAGCCCTTGTTCAAAGTTTCAGAGACTTTTCCCTGGATTTGCAGCTTCATCAGGGAACTCTTGAACTATATCTAACAGCTTTTGTTTTAAACTACTCCACTGTATGATTAACACTTTCAAGTAGATCAACTGACATTCTCTATGGCAGACTGGCAAGAGCATGAAAAATCATTCCAAAAGTTTCCTAACTGTAAAGGTGAGGCTGAAGCACCATGCTCTGCAAGAAAATGATGGGCTAAATAAGTGACCGGCCCTGTGCACTAGGTGGTGTGCTACCATAGATTTTAGAAATGAATTAAGTTGAGGTTCAGAGAATAGAGCATGCTTAAATCACGCGTATTTGCACTACTTATTTCTTTAAAATTTTTCTTCCTCCACTATAATAACTTAAGAGC
Source organism: Elaeis guineensis (assembly GCF_000442705.2). Classification (NCBI taxonomy): domain Eukaryota; kingdom Viridiplantae; phylum Streptophyta; class Magnoliopsida; order Arecales; family Arecaceae; genus Elaeis; species Elaeis guineensis. Next base: position 111,363,341 of record NC_025997.2, on the reverse strand, counting down.
ACCCAATTAATAAAGACTATTGGAAGATACTGAATTTGCCAAAGTCCATTAGTTCTCTCTCTTTCAAAAGAACCTCCTCTCACTTCTCTAATGCATGCATAGAAATGCATATTAGCATATGAGGCTCTGGGAAATGGTCAAATGTGCACAACCTTACCTCCATATGTGGAGAATCTATGTCTATGTTTTAGACCGGTAACACCCAAGTCACAGTAGAGCAACTTTACTGTTGTGCCACGGCCCACCCTCCAACATGCACGGTGATAGTAAAATTCTCCTCTCTCTCTCTCTCTCTCCCCTCTATATGGAAATAGCCATTTGTGCTTGTGTTTGTTTTTCTTTTGGGCTAGGAAGGTTGACATGGGGAAGGAATTTGGTTTGTGGGTTTCTGTTTGTGTGAAGCCCTGGCTACCTTTTGATTCACTTGCCGTGTGTCTCAGATCTCTGAAGAGCTGTTCTTATTCTGAACACATTCCTGGGTTTGGTTGTTCTGTTTGGTGAACAGAATGAGTCAAGAAGATAGCAAACCGGTACTTTTTCTTCCTCTCTCTCTCTCTATCTCTTGGGGTTAGTTTTTTTCATTTCCTCTATAATTGTTTTTCATGGATTTTGTGTTCGGTATGAATGCTTATTTTCCTTTTGTTTCTTTCCTCACTTGCAGACGTATGTTCTCAGAGTGGGCATATACTGTGATGGATGCAAGAAGAAGGTGACCAAAGTGCTTCAAAAGATTGAAGGTATTTCCACTCGTTTCTATGTTTTTTTAATGGTTCATTACCCTTCCTTCCATATAGGGTTCTATATATGATTTAGAGCTTGAGTCTAAAATTATTAGTTTATTTGTTCCATATGCTAGCATGGTAAGGGCTTCGTTGCCAACATCTTGCTTAAAAATTTCCTGCCCCCATCACCCCCTCTAATTCTTTATGTTTTCTTTTTGCTGTTGGTTTTCAGGGGTGGACGAGGTCAATGTAGATAAAGAGGAGTGGAAGGTGACTGTCTCAGGCAACGTTGATCCTGCCATCCTTATCCACGCGCTAAAAAAAAAGGCTGGCAAATGGGCAGAGCTCTTGGACTCAGAAGGTGGAAGCGACGAGCCTGAATAGCTCCAGCTTGAGGACAGAAAGGGAAGCAAGAACACAGTGACAAGCCTGAAGGTGCTGAAGCTCCCCTTCCGAAAGGACAAGAAGTCAGTCAAGAAGCTGCAATTCTGTTTTAGATTCCAACTACGAAGGACATCCTATTACCTTTTCTTCCTAAATGAATTTTGTTCTAACGCTTGTTCTTCCAGGTCTTTTCTGACAAGCTATTATCGAAAACAGTGGCATGGGATAATCTGTTTTCCTTATTTTCTGTGCATGCAACTTCTTTTAGGGATGCCTGCAGTTAGATGTCTTTTGTTTGCAGTGCAGTTAGCATTTAAATGTGTCATTGTCTTTGAGGAAAGCAATTACTTGCTACAGTTGGATTTCCTCCATTGATTCAATTATTCTTTAGGGCCTATTCGAATGGTTGGACCAAAATTCTATAGGATTTGTGGCTCAACCACTAAAAATATAAAATTATAGACTGCACTAGATCTATTTTATAACAATCCCGGATGATCTTTTGAATGGGCTGGCTTGAATCCCATAGAGAGAAAAATTATCATCCTAGATAGTTGTAAAATAGGCCTAGTCCAACCATCTTGTATGGATAGTGGTTTTACTTAGTGTCTGCATAAAATCTTTGATAGATGAATATAACATTGGAAGCTTAGACACAACATTGTTACATTATGGACTTGTTAAGTTGCTCTTGTTGGAATCAATGAAGATTGGAGGCAAGTTTAAGGGTGAAAGGTGCATTCTAACATTGGTGCAAGTGTCTAGACGGTGGAAAGTGATACTTAACAAAGTGGGATTGAACCTTTAACAATTAATCAATCATAGAACTAGGATTAGAGAAGGGATTAAGGAATGTCAAATTGACCTAAACCACCAAGTTCTAGGTGACCAACCCAAAATAGTGAGGTAAAGGTCGAAATGGCCCTTTAGGTCAATAAGGGGTCCAATATAACCAGGCGGTACTCTCTGGTTCTACTTGGTTTAGAGCAATTTGTGCCAGTTTGGCCCCTTATTGACCTTAACATGATGGGTTGCTTTTTTGTTGATTTTGAGTTTGAATCCAAGCTAAAGGTGTAATCCCCTCGTTTCTCTTCATTCTTCCCCTTTTTGTGTTCTTATGTCTAAGATAAACCAAAATTTGTAACATGCTTGGTAGAGTTGTACATTAATTCAAATTAAAATTAACTTTTTAGGCATTTTGTTGGTTTGAGTGCATAGATCATGATCCGTGATTTCTCAACTAGAAAATTATAGAAAAATCAAGTGGAAACATATGCATTCCATGGTAGAGATACTATTTGTTAATGAGGAACACAAATTCCCTACGCATCCACTAGTTTAGTTTGGTTAAAGCAAGGCTTATAGTGATACTGATTGTAAATCCGGCATCAGAGAGAGATATAAGAAGGTGCAACTATATGCCTAGGAGCAAGATTAATGAAACCTATGGGTGTCATGTCCACCTATGACTTCATGCTACAGAAAAGTCAAATAAGAACGACAAATATTCAAGAAAAAATTCATCTCAATGCTATTGGTAGCATGTCAATATCTATCATTTTCTATAATAAAATGCATAGGTGCATCCAGATAGTTCTTACGGTAACTAGTGTCAAGTTTGTCTTAAGAAATATCTGACATTCTCTTTTCCAATTGGATCCTGTCATTTACGGTATCAGATAATGCTATAAGAAGGGTATGGCAAGAACTTCGAATCATTTATGCGAGACAAGAAATAAATGGAGTATATTTGGATAAGATCGATCGAATTTAGGCTCAGATTTGATTGGATCAAATTGAACAATGGGGGTCCTATATCGATGATCCAAATTATTGGATGTAATCTACTACCTCAAAACAGCTTGCACACTAAACCTCATATGATTTGAACACCTCTAGTCTATGCATCAAGTGATCAAAAAATACATATAATTCAATTTTATTTAGGCTATCCAATTTTTGACTATTTGATGCATAGGCTAGGGGCCTTTAAATCATATGATATTTTGTGTGAAATAGTTTTGAAGCTGTAGATTACGTTCAATAGTTTAGATTATTGATGTAGGATCCTTATTATAGAGTTTTGATCTGATCAGATTTGAATCCAAATTCGATCGATCTGATTCTAGCTTGGCTCGAATTCTAATGATGGACTATAAGCTAATAAAGCACTGACAGTCAAAAGGAAGATGATTTAAATATTGGTGCTTACAATTTGAAAAAAGTCAAATAATCTTAACACTAAGAAACAAAGGAACCTGGATTCATTCATCTGTGCATAGAAGTTTGATGCATGACTATAAAAACTATCCCCTATAATTGTAGTCCTGAAGGTGAAAATAGAATGAAAAATTTTCCCATTTGATATTTTAGTCTAAGATAAGTGTTAACATCATAATTTCAACATCCATAAACCTTAAAATAATATTCAAAAATAAGAAAATAAAAACAAGACAAAAAAAATATTGGATTGATACTGAACTGGTACATATTTGTGTATCAGATGTTGATAAGGCATGGTTTAGTATTATACCATATTGGTTCCTGATTGGCATAGTACTCTGTATCAAACTTGTGAACCTTGGATCTTGAACTATTCCTCCTACAAAAAAAAAAGAGAAGAAAATATGAGTAATCCTGATACATTCCCATCTTAGAGCAGATGATGGTCATGATATTATGTTGTTATCGAAGTGAATAAGCTTTCTTTCTAAGAGGATTTTAATGTTTTATGTATGGAATGAAATGCAAAAGTAAGACATGAGTGAGTATTTTATTTTTCTATACTTAAATTATCTTTGTGTTACTCTATTAAAACTTGCAAGTAAAATTATTATTATTATTATTATTTGAATCAAGCAAATAAATTATATGAGGAACTCTAAAATGATCATTTTGCAACTTACTTAGCAACTCATCTTTTGTATGACAGTTTTACTGTATTTTACTTTGCAAAGGATGGGTTAAATTGTTGTTTCTCCCACTTTTATCCTGACTCATGCATGGATATAAAAAAATACATTTTCAAAAAGGAGAGCATCAGAAATTTCACCAGCCTTCAGGAACCGGTATTGATCTGGGTTTCTTTGAGTTAGATGAACTTTCAAAGCTATTAGATGAATGTTTCTTCTCACTAGTTGTCTACGCTGAAGATTGCCCATTGCATCTTCCAAAAAGATGAACTTATATATCAGTCTGCTGCTGCTGCCCGTCCTTATATTACTGAAGTAGTTATAAAGAATAGTAATGGGCCTTTCCAAGAATAAGTAATAAAACAAGTATCATAGGTAGATGGTGAATGCTATGAATTGCAAGAAATTTTTGATGTTGGGATTTTAGTAGAAGCAAGATTTGATGGTGGTTATTCTGAAAAGGAATGAGTTTTTTGTATGTCTGAATCAACGGATACTGCTGTGCTTCCTTGTTGGCACATGGTGAGAATTCAATAAACTCCAAGATGTTGTTATCTTTTTTTTATCCCTTTAAGTAGTTAAAAGGTTGCTTAATGAGACTTGAGGAATATAATCGCACCTGTTTTCTTTCCCATATACATGGCAGAACCTCAACTTTGGTAACTTGGTTTCATATTACAATGTATGTGGAGTGTGTTGCTTCAGGGCTCAAAATCCTGAGTAGAGTGAATCTGCTTGGGTAAGATAGGGATGGAGCGATCCTTGCGATCTGGCAAAAATTTCTCCAATCTGTAAAATTAGTCAAGAAATCAGGTGGAGATCCTCCGGTTCTTGACCCTCCGATGCTTAAGTCAGTCCAAGCTTTGACAATAGAAGTAGAAAAGAGTAGAAGAGCAAGAGAAATTGGATGAAACTGGAGAAGAATTGAGTAGGAGCCAAGAATTTCGCTTGATTTTCTACTGACAAAGTTTTCTTTAGTTTTCGAGAGTTGGACTTACTGATGGAGGATTCTTGACTCTCTATTTATAGAGGGGATGACGAGATCATTCTAGAGTTTGTTAAGCCGTTAGGAGAGTTTCTTAGGTAGTTAGAGAGCCACCTATAAATGAACTGACGTACAACTATACATACAGGCTGGACATGAGATCATGACCAGCTTTGGCCTGGTAGAGAAAACCACCATGGGCATTTAAAGAATAGCCAAGTATGCCATAAGAATAGTTCAGTTTGGTAGAAGACTGGGATGAAATAAAGACGCCATTTTCTAGTATAGAGAAGAATAGGGTTTAGGTCAGCATACATCCGACCTGAACATTTCTGTTAGAAGAGTTGTCCGGAGTGTGAGGATGTCTTTTATACAGATCAATAAAATATCGATTCGAGTCCAGTTCACAGGTAAGTGCGTATGCTGGGATTCGGCACTTTAAGATTGACATCCCCTTGATCTCATATGATGATGCCATGTGTTTCGAAGATGGTTTAATGCACCAACACTTTCTCCCTACTTCCTAAGTCCGATGTGATAATTTTCTGATCGAACAAAGAAGTAAGAGTATCTTCATAGAGTTTTTACTAATTTGGAAAGTATTCGTCATGAAGGTTGGATTTTACCAATCGAGATATTTTATTTTCGATTAAACCTTTTCTGGTTGGGATATCAATTGTCTAGGAGATCTCATCTCCATGTTTGCTCCAACTTGGTTGTTTACCGACTAGGAGATCTTATCTCCACTTTTGAATTTTCAATCCGATTTTATTGATCAAGATATCTTATCTACAAATTTAACTTTTAGATCAATTTTTTATCGATCAGGAGATCTTATCTTCGTGTCTGAATTTTCGATCTGATTTTCACTGACTAGGAGATCTTATCTCTGAATTTGACTTTTGGTACAGTATTCAACTGATCAGGATATCTTATTTTCATATTTTACCTCAAAATTTTTTCGGTGGATGTAGTCGTCGCCTAAAATAAATGCACCGCACCTTGAGAGTAGAAAAATTAATTATTTGATTGGAAACGAAGGGACTTGATCTTTCAAAAAATGATATGTCATATCTTTCCTCATCATTGCTTGGATGGGCAATTTGAAAATATCCAATGATAGAGCGACAAATATCAACGCTTGGTTGGTTTATCAGCTTGGGCATGGATCGATCTAATGTGGTAGGATCTGAGGGGAGGTGTGCCTAACTTCAAACTGATCGAGTGTTGGATTGACGCCAAGTGGCACAAATCGACAAGGAGATCAGTTAATCTTAGCCGTCGGTCCACCTATAAAAGATTTTTTCCCCCTGGTCACTATTCATTTTCCCCATTACCTTACGAAGGGGCTGTTGAAACATTTTCAAAAGCTTCTCAATGTCGAATGATCATCGGAGACCGTGAGGAGCCTCATCAGAGTGAGAGAGGAGTCTATTTCATCTCTTGGAGGGTTTCATCTATCTGTTTTAGGTATCAGTCCTCCCTTACTCGCTCTTTTTCGACCGTAGGGTAGCCTCCTTCTTTCGAGTCTTCTTATTTTTTCTTTATACTTTTCTTTCGAGAAACATATCCCACAGAACTAGGAAGAGGAAGGAGATCCTAGATGAATCATAGGTTAGGTTGACCCAGCCCCTACTGGCCATAGAGCTAGGAAACGTATCCCGGGATCTTGAGACCGATCTGTTAGGCGAGGGGAGTTCGGATCACAGCACGAAATCTTTCATACGTGATCTCACGGATTACCTCAGTCTAGAGATAGAGAGATCTATCTGGATCGAGGAGAACCTCGCAGTACTTAGAGATAAGTACAATATGTCTGATGGATATGAAATGCTAGTGCTGGATCGGAAAGGTCGAGTCTTTGAACCTCCTAAGGGCTGTATAGCCTTCAACGATGAGTCTCTTCAATCTGGCCTAAGATTTTTATTGCATCTTTTTTTCTGTAATATCTTTGATTTCTATAGAGTCCACCCCACTCAAATAACTCCAAATGCCATTAAAATGATCATAGTATTCATCATCATGTGCGACTTCCTTCATATAGACCTTAGGATCTCCCTGTTTAGATCTTTAGTCCTTTTAAAAAGGCATCTGAGTGAGAAGGACTGGTGGTACTTCTCACTTTAGAAGAATTATAAATTCGGACCTAGCTTGCTTTCTTCCATTCACGATTGGAAAGGCTATTTTTTCTTTGTCCGGACTCCCATTTTATGAGGTTTTAGGACTTCATAGGGGCATCCAGACATCAAATATAATTCTCAAAATGAAATTCTTTCTGAAGATGAGGTGGCTCACTCAACCCTGATCACCATCAGAACACTCAAGCTTTCCACTTTGATAAATGATCAGGTGTTGTATGATGCTAGAATCAGTCTGTATTCTTCTTGGGGTAAGACCAGACTATTTTATTTTTACTTTTTTTTTTATCTTCAACATTCTAAAACATATATTTGTTGCAGAGATGAGGTTCAATTCAGCAAAGGTGGAAGAGAGGAAGAGGGAGGACCAACTGAAATCACCTGCTACTGCTCCCATGCCAAAAAGAGTTAAAAGTGTGGAACCTCTTTCTGCCCCGACACCATCCCGATCATCCTTAGCAACTCCATCTCCGATCACCTCGGGGAGAAGTGAAGCTTCCCCGAGACTGCAGAACTCTCCCTGGGCACTATCATTGGAGCCACCTCACCAATCCACCAAGGTAAAGATTAAGAATAACAATGCCCGGCTTGTACCGCCCTCCAAAGAGCCGAGCAAAAATCATCCACACTCTGTGGGGCACCATCAAGTTCAGCTGAAGGGGATGCCGTCACAAGAATGTTACTCCTAGAGTGACCCCGACTAGGTCAAGATCTCCTTGAATCCATCATGCCGACCATTGATCTGGAGGCACGTCAGAAGAATAAGCCCAAGGAGATCGCCAACCATGGGTTTGAACAACTCATGCATATAAGTACTTCTTTCTTTTCTTTTCTTTTTTTTTTCTTCTTCTTCTTCTTCTTCTTTTTACTTTGGTGTATGACCAATCTGAATCTCTTGTCCTGTAGGTTGCTGTAGATTTTAAAGTCATGTATGAGAATATAGCCTACCTGTTGAAAAATAAAAAGGCCATGGATGCCAATTTAATCATCCTCTAAGAGGAGAAGAAGTCCGAAGTTGCCATCGGACTCAAACACCAACTTGAAGAGAAGCTGAAGGCCTTGAAGGAAAAGAACCAGAACTTGTTGGACCTTCAGTAAAAAATAAACAAGCAGGAGAAGAAGAGCTTTGACCTGCACACTGTTGCTGAAAAAATAAAGAACTAGAGCCGAGGCTTAAAGAGATAGAAAAAGCCACTGAAGCCCACGAGAAGGCCATTGAGACCTTGAAGAGATAAATAAAGGAGCAGGACAAGGTGGCAAAGGCAGTGAAACTGTACAAGGCATTCGAAAAATTTGAGAATGATGTGTTCGAGAGCTCTGAGGGTGCGTATGACTATGCCTTCAGCCAATGCCATAATCTGATCAAAAAGTTATATCCCGAGATGGACATCTCCAAGGTCACTCCAAAGGTAGCCATCGAAATGGGTGTGAAAGGAGATCTTGAATCATCCTCCAAAGCAGCAAAGGGGCTAGCAAAGGAATCGAATCGGCCAACTATCGAGGTGAACACAACAAAAGCTATCACTACAGAGCCCATATCTATGGTACCCTCGGTGGAGACTGAAGACCTCGAGGCCGGCAGGAAATTGGATCCGACCCCAGCTGTGGAACTTGCCATTATTGACACCAAAAAGCCAGAGCAACCGAAGGAGGAATCGACCAAGGAAGGCTCCAATGCACTAGTGATCATTCAGTAGACTTTTTTTTTCTTCTCGGGATGTGCTGACCTAATACATGTCTTTTTGTTTCTCTCCTTTCCTGAAATATGTGAACCCGATGTGGATCCTTGTCTTTATAATTTCTTTAAATATCAATGCAAAGGATATTTTTTCAAGCATATCTGAGTCATGTAGACTAACAAACCTCATCGCTTGTCGAGATGAAATAATCATATGTATCTTTATAACTCGACAGAACTGGAAACTTATATTTACATATGCAAACCGATAATACTCCTTTTGCTTTCATTTTTCTTTTCAATTTTTCTTTAAAATGAAAATTAGTAATTTTCTCCTCTAATTTTTTGGTTAAATAATTATATTTTTATTTTTTTTCCTTCCAAGACTAGCATCACAAAAAGGTACCTAACCAATTTGGTTTGCTTATTTGAAGAAATTCTCCTAGATTAAGTTAGCCATCTTAGCTCCAATCTAGCTATGAATTGGACTTGTTCCTTGTCATGTTTCACGCTTAGTATAATCTTTAATCCTACCCAATTAGCTAGTATTGTGGTTCTCTTTGGTTCATGTTTTGAATTGAAGGGCTTGGTTTGATCACTAAAACTTATCTCTAAATTCATCGTGAAGACATGCTTAAATAAGATGAATAATAGTAGTCCAATCATCAGCCGTCTATATAGCATTGATGGTGGATGTTTGAACTAGATATAAAATCAATGAGCAAGGTTTTCATAGGTTGGACATGTATCTTTCGCATGAAAGAAGGATTCATCTTACTTTGCACAAATTCACCATTAGATCATGCAAAATAGCTGCTTTGAGATGTAAATGAAAAATGATCTCAAAGTGCTTGAAAAAATCTCGACCATTTTATATAAATAGGGATGGCAACATGTCATATATGGATTGGATCGGCTAATATCTTTATTCGTTTCATAATTAAAAATTTCGTAACCATACGAGCCCTGTACTCACCTGGATTGGGTTGGATCGGATCAAGTAGAGATGAAGATTGGGTCAAGTTGGATGGATAAGAGGGATCAGATTAGATTAGATAAGGAACTCATCATGTAAATATTATAAAATAATTATAATTTTGAAAAAAAAATAGATTAATATTATACTAGATTGGATTCAAAGAAGAATATCATTATCCGTACCTGATCTGAATTCATTTTGGATATATTTTTTTTAGAACCCATATTCACTCTAGATTCTAATTAGAATAGATAAAACTTATCCGTTTGTATCGGATATCCAATGGATCAACTAAAATTGCTATTATTTCTTTATATAAAGAACAATTCTCCAAAGTAGGACCCAATAGCCAACTCGGTAATCCAACCAATGGCATGATGCAGCACTAAATAAATATGGCTAGCACCAATGAGCAGAAAGATTTGCCTTCTACCACATCGGACATGCAACTATTTAGATGATGTAGTGGCATTATGAACCATTACCCCTATAAACTATCTTTACGAGAAACACATTTTATAAGATAACTCTAATCCAGGCAAAGGTCCTTCTGCACGGACGCGCAGCACCCATACCCAATTCGAGGGTATTTTTGGAGTCCATGTTCCTCTCACTCTCCCTTCACTAATTTTTCTCTCCTCTTTTCTCCTCTCCGAAAGGAGAGGGAGTATAAATGCTCTAAAAGAGTTTTTGGGGTATTAATCTCTTACACTATTACGCAATCACCGGCAATTTGTATCTCCAGCCTCCTCAAAGCATCAAACATTCCAAACCATCCTCCAACGACAGCTATGGAACCTTTTTTTTTTTTTTTTTTGAACCCATGCATGTATGACCCTTTTATGAACCCAAAAAAAAAAAATCATTGGGAGAAGGCACCAGATTTTCCCTTTTTCTTTTTTTCTTTTTTTTTAACCCATGCATGTATGACCCTTTTATGAACCAAAAAAAAAAAAAAATCATTGGGAGAAGGCACCAGATTTTCTCTTTTTTTTTTTTCTTTTACAATATTCCTTTTTCGTCTATCCTAAAGAGGAAATCCATTCCTGCTAACAGAGTCTATCAGTCTCATAATTTAACAAGAAAAAAAAAACACACATCAAGAAGTCCTATCATATTCTTACTATTTTAATTTTCCTATTTTTGGCGCACTATTTTATTCTTCCTATTTTATTTTTCCTATTTTGTTTCTCTTTTGGCGCATGATTTTTTTTTTAGAAAACATATGGGATTGGTAAGAGAAATGTTTGATTTTTAGGTTTCCTCTTTGAGATGAGTGCAAGAAGAAATATGAAAACAAAAGGATTTTTGAATTTCCTCTTTAAGATGAGTGCAAGAGGAAATATGCCAAAAATGACTTTGGCCACGTATGATATTTTTCTTAAAATAGAATTGTTGAGGTGTAACGAGATTTCTATATCCCATTTCTTCTACAAATCTATTTAGCATCGACGAGCAAAAGAACAAAAATTAATGGCAAAAGTTTAGCTTGACAGCCTCTTATCGGTCCAAAAGAACAAAACACTTTGAAGATTAAATAACGAAAAATATGTGACCAAAAAAAGAAAATATGGAAAGTAAACGAAAAAAAATATGGCTCTGCAGACCAGGATATCCACATTTTACAGTCAAAGGACTTATATCAAAGCATGGATTTCAATTTATAATAAATAAAGGAAAACTAATTAAAAAAAAAAAAAAGCCGGTGTCAAGTTTCACTAACAATAGACGGTCAGTAGCCAAGATATGTGTAACAATAGAATATTAACTATGTAAACACAACCAAACGGTCAAAGTGGCAATTCAAAAGGACAAAATCTATCAAAATCTATCGGTAAAGCATTAAAGAAACTTAATATGTAAACAAACAACAAGAAAGCGCTAGCTACTACCTCCAAACTTGATCCCTATATGGTTCTTTGTTCCCGTCTTACACATTTCTCGATTCAATTCCTCACGTTTTTGGAAGGCTGCAGCAAACTTGGTAGCGTATATTTTCAGTAATTGATTATTAGGTAACTCTTCATCTAATGCTAAGGAAAGAGGAAGACCACTCGGACAGGGATTCCTCACTCTTTCGATCATGGCCGTTCATAATTGATGCGAGAGATGATTAAATGGGACCGATGGAAACATATGGTTTGGGGTTTAGGGTGTGATGGAGTGAATCCAGGTGCTACAAGGAGTAAGAATTGTAGAGCTAGAGATCTTTATAAGATGGGGTTGGGACCGATCGGGAGCAATGCACACAATTTCAGGTGAAGCAATTCATGTGGAGAGATTACGACAAGAGTGGTATGGTTCAGAATATTTTGTTTATTTTTCATAACTTGTGGAAATTTAATTCTTGGCATTATGATTGATTGATTTAATAATTCGGATCCAGTCATGTTTCATTAAACTTTTGATCTTTGATTTTGTTCTACTCACAAATTATGGTTCATTTTACATGCATTTATTTTATTTATCTGAATTGCCTGATATCTTAAAGTGCTTTAATACTGTTATTTATTGTTATCATATATTGTGTCTATTTTATGGTAGTTTAAGTCATTGGCCATTATGTAGTTTGCCAATGTTACTGATGTTATGCATATTAGATATTAAATGTTATAACTTATGTTCAGCTTAATCACTCATGATTTGGATATATATGTTTGCTATTACCTTAACTTGTTGGGAAGAGAAGGAGAAACCGAAAGTTATATTTTATTTCTAGCTTTTCTTAGAGGAACTTTTTTATTATGGCCGCTCTATTTAGGCTATGTTACCAAATATTTGTTTTAGAATAATCTTTTGATTTGAAAGTCCTAAAAGTTCTCGTTTTAGTCAACACCAAATATGCTCACCTTGTCCTGGTAGCGAGCACTGGCATTATTATTAGCCATTCTTCCGTTTTATTCGATGATATATGATATGATGAACATTCTTTTACTATATGACCATTATTCTCCGTCAATAACTTTTCTGAAGGTACATCAAGGGTCTAACTTATATAAAAGGCTAAGTTAAAAAAGTCATTAACTAGGCATATGGAAAGAGGTGAAAACATGGTGGATGATATTTGTATACCAAAGTGTATACTAGAGTTGGATTTTATAGCAATGGTTGTACCTCTAAAATTCAAATTATAATTTTAGATTTATCACTAAAAAAAAAGATATCCTTGTAAACGAAAAAAAAAAAAAAGTTTAATATGCACATATTGATTTAAATAAATAAATAAATATATATTAGTAAATATTATATATATAGTTAAAAAATATACCTCGAGATTCGATCCACAAGAAGTCCAGAACGAGATCCAAGATGACGAATGGAGTCCAACGAACCTATGATCAGCCCAAACGGAGTCCAGATGGAGAAGTTACGCATGAAAGAAGGCGACGAGATGGACTGGTAGGGCCCACGGATGGCAGACGGGCCCACAAATTCACGGGCCAGGCCCAGTGGGTGCGCGGCCCAGCATAGGTGTGCACAGGCGCACGCGCGGGCCGGCCCAGCAGGCATGCGAGAGCACAACCTGTGAGTAGTTTTCATGCAGTCCATCATGGACCGCCGGTTCACAAGGAGAATGTGGACCGCCAGGGTGTTTTCCTCCTGGTTTCTCACGGTCCATGATGGACCGACGGTGTTTTCAGGTGGTTTCTCATGGCTCATGGGGGGTTCTCGTGGATCAGTGTGCAATCAGGTAGCTTCGGATGATCGCGATCGGATGGCTGTGAGCCATCCCAAGGAGATCAGAGATGTGATCTGGCATGATGGGATGCGATCCAACAGTCAATTTTCGATCTAAGGTGTGATCGATCTAAGGTGCGATCGGATGGTCGAGAAACTATAGGAGTCTGATCAGGAGTCTAATTCCGATACAACTTGAGTTTTATGGCCTTTAAGAGGCTCTATGGGTGAACAGAGAGCGCGATAGAGAGCCATGAGCGGAGGCATCAATGCGAGGGAGGCTCGTGCAGCCATTGGGAGGAGTCCGACAGAGCTTCGAGTGTGCTTAGTGGGCAGAGTAGATCCTGCAGAGCACTGACAAGGGATTGGAGGCAGAACAGAGCATCAAGCAAAGCAGCTGTGGAGAGGCACGATGTAGCGGTTCGCTCCACAGAAAGCATCCAAGGATATCGAGGATCCTGGTACTGGGAGACCTGTGAGAGGGTCTCCTTGGAGGATTTGAGACAGCTTTTGTGAGGATAGCTTCTAGTTGAGAGAGGATAGTATACAGAGAGTTGAGAGTGGGTGTTCTCCTCTTGTATTTTTTTCTTTCTTATAGTGAAGCTTGCATACCTCGTGGAGGCAGCACTTGGGCTGTTCTACGTACCTGATTGTGTCTGTATTATTTTTTCTTTCTTCCTGCTGTGATGCGTGGTATCGAAAAAGTCCTGTAGAGGTGGTGTCCTAATCAGACATCTCCAACAAATGATATCAAAGCAAGTGATATCCCAACATATATATATTATGAAACTTGATGAAATAGATATTTGAAATTAGAGTTAAGAGCGGCCATAACCAACAATAATTTGCAACTTTAGCAAATTAAAGTACATGTGTTTTATAACTCCAAGAAATATGTTGAATGAAATATTTTTTTGATTTAATTAATATAATAAATAATATCTTATATAAATTAGTTATGTCTATGTTGGACCAAATTTGATCAAACTAACTAAAGATGATCCATGAGGTTACATTTTTTTTTTTGGCAACACATATTGCATCAACTAATTTTAGTAGTTTATGTTGAAAAATAAATGTAAGAGTCTCCAAATTTTGGATTATCTGGCACCGAGAGGATTGAAACTGAATTTTCTTCTCCCAAATAGGATCACAATCAAACCACACAACTCTTGAGTCAAAAGTACATTCACAAGATGGAATGCACTTGATTTTCACTGTCGAAATGCCTCCAAGATGAGTGTTCTTGGTTTTGAGAGAGTTTTCCAAATATTTTGTTGGGATATTTTTGGAGACCACATCTAAATACTATATCTACCCATTTGAAGATAGTTTTTCAGCATTTTCAGTTATAGAAAGTTATCAAAGTAACTCCCAAGAATTGCATTCCAAATCAAATCGGATTTTGCCCACATGGGTGATCCAAACCCGAATTTAAAAAACTAATAGTTTAAGATCACAGAAATTTAGGAAGAGTCCATTCAAACCTGGCATAACCAAAGCCTAGCCACAAAATCCTAATCTTGCACCAAAACTATATACTATTTGAAAAAAAAATAAAAATGCTATGATTATATAGATAAATTTGATGTAGCTAGAATTATTTTTATTTTAATTTACAGGTTATGTTCGATGGTAGATCTACTGAAATTTGGGTGGCCCACACAATTTTGGATCATTTTGGATGGATCTAGACCTATTTTTAAAGCTTGAATGATCGGGATGAGGCTCGTCAATTAAACCAATGGGGTTCCAAATCGAGCACTTCTTGAGTCCAATATTTATATAAAATATAAAATATATATAATATAATATAAAACTAAATATATATTATAGAATATAAAATATAATATATATATATATATACACATTTATTCAAAATCCACCTCTTCCTCCATCTTTAAGAAGAAGGTTTAAAGTTAATGGTGGGCTAAGTTCAATCCAAAACTTGCCACCAAGCCCAAAATTATTGAATGGCTTGTCCAATACTCTTTGCAGGCACCACTGGCTATTGATCCTTCTACTGCAAGATTCTTGCAGTAGAAATCCAAGATAACTGCAAAGCTCACTGTAGCCAAATCCAAAATTGAGTATAAAAGGCTCCTTTTGGAGTCCTTCTCAAACTTAGAAGAAGAAGAAGAAGAAGAAGATGAGGAAAAAGACTATGCCAGCTCTTCTTCTGACCCACTCATTCAACTAGACGATGATGCCTTCCTTAGGGGTGGCAATCGGGTCAGGGCGGGTCATAAACAAGTTGGGTCAGATGCGAATCGGGTCAGAAAATATTAAAATTGAATCTAACCTATTTATTAAATAGATCAGATTTTTAAACCTGAACCTGATCTATTTAATAAATAGGTCATCCAACCCAACCTATTTAATCGGTTTATTAAATAGATAACCTATTTAACCAATCCTATCGAACCTATTTAACATGTTTAAAATAGAATCTGTTGGTCCAATCCAATATTCAAACCCACCCAACCCGACCTAACCTGTTTAATCTATTTAAAACAAAATTTGTTAGCCCAACCCAATCTAACCCGATCTAACCTAATTAAAAAATTAGCATACATAATTACTAAATAATTAGAACAACAAAGAAGGGAAGAGGAAGAGGAGACTCAAATTTATTATTTAATCTATAGCTAAATCAAAACGACTGCAATTGATTATTTGTAGAAGCAGACCATCCAAGATTATTGCCATTTAAAATAATTGAATCAACAAAATTTAATCCAAAATCATCACAGCCTCTTCATACAAATCTGAAAATAAAAATCTGAAGATAGATATTAAAATTTAAATCTTGGCATGCTACAAAACTATAGCAAGTTGGGCTACCACATAATGAACAGAAAATGCTTGCTGCTAGCATTCATGGAGTTCGAAGAGGATAGAGGATAGGAGAATCTGAGGATCAAAAGTTCAAAAAATCCTTCATCCTCAATTCTTTTAAAGAAACATGCATCTAAGGGCAGGTAAGAGAAATACCTAAATCCTCAATCTCTAAACAATAGATTTCTTATTGTAAAATTAAAACCACAAACGGATTGTCGGTGTGAAATCACTTGAGACTCATGATTTAAGATAATAATAAAAAAAATCAAACAAAAAAAATTCAAAAATAGATTTCTCATTGCAAAAATAAAACCACAAACAGATTGTAGGCATGAAATCACTTGGGACTCATGATTTAAGATGATAAAGAAAAATCAAACAAAAAAGATTCAAAAATAGATTTCTCATTGCAAAAACAAAATCACAAATAAATTGTAGGCACGAAATCATAAAAATAGATTTCTCAGATTTAGTATTTAATATGTGACTAAATCAAAAAGGGGGAAAGAGGAAAAAAGCAACATAAGATAATAAAAAAAATAAAAAAAAAAGATCAACAACATGTAAGATTCTTATTTAAAAAGATCTCATAGTTTTTGGTTGGGGAAGAAAGTGTCGGCCACCGAAAGCAAAAAAGAGGGAAAGAGAAAAAATCCTATATCTCGAGGATCGACGATGAAGGAGGACTGGCAATGGCCAAGTGACGACAAGCCCTTCCGTCAAGGATGGATGACGAAGGAGGACCGAAGGAGGAAACCGGCCACCATTGGGAAGAAGCCAGGAGCATTGGCTAAGTGGCTACTGAAGGAGCCAAGGAGGAGTCGAGGAGCCTTGATCGCTGTTGAGAGCAAGCTAGAAGCATCCAAGGAGAAGTGGAGCTACGGAGGAGTGAAGGAAGAAATCAAGAAACCAAATCCAAGAAGACGGACCGATGGACGGGAGGAGAAAAGACTGATAGAGTTGGAAGGTAAAGGACAAACCGATAGTTCTATGCATGTAATTTTAAAATTTTTAGCAAAAATAGTTTAGATTAAACTATTTAATCTATATTACATACATAAGATCATATCTAAACTATCAATAAAGGATCTATGACATGAGTTTACGTGCAATTAAAATCTGAAATAAAAAAAATCTACATCGATCACATCGATGCCTTAGATCAGATCTAATTGTTAGATCTGATCAGATGAGTTCAGAACTCATTATCTTTGCATGAATCGATGATCGTCACTACTGATGGATGTGATATCGAGTTCTTTCTGATATCGAGCAGCAGCACAGAATATCCGACCTCTACAGGATGTCCACTTGAAGCCCCGATCTGATTTGCCTTCTCAAAAATGCTAGCTCGTGCGAAGGCCATCAGATGATTGATTTTTCCCCTTCATCAGATCTTACGGACTCTTCTGGATCTAAAGATAGAACAATAGGAGGATGTGGTGGTGGCTGAAGAATAGAAGAAGACTCTCTTTTTTTTTTCTTCTTATAAAACCCTAGAGACAAAACCCTAAGGGACCCACCTTAGAACCTTACGTCCAAAGAGGAATTAGATATCCTCTTTCTGTCGCACAGATAGACCCGCCCTCTCTGTTCATGCCCCCTGTCTCTGAGAAAACAATTCTCACGGTAAAACTCAGATTTTTTTTTTGTTGCACAAAATAGAAGGCTTCTTAAGGAGAAAGTGGAGATGAGGATAGGATCAAACTAGGATAAGGATCAAGGTTGTTTAGTTCAAATTCAAACCATTTGAATTTAAACTTTAAATAAACTCATCCTAAACCAAAGGAGTGGGTGACAATATGGTTTTGGCATACATATTCTCCATGCAAATTCAGAATTTGCGTGGAGAGCAGAAAGGCATGGGTAGAGGTAGCGCACAAAGGGATAAGGTTCAATCCAATTGGACTCTATGCTTATCCAATTAGATTCACATCCAAACCAAATTAGGTTAGATCCAATTAGATAACATAACCTAATCTAATTAGGTATCAAATTGACTTGATTAAATTCTAATCTAATTAGAAATTAATCGAATCTAAGTCCTAATTAAATGAGGAATCAAACACCCTTAGACATTAGGTCATTTCATAACCTAATCGGGCCAAACCTAATTGAATTCAATTCAATTAGACTTGATCAAAATCTTAATGCTCTATTAAATTAAGCTAATCAATAATTTAATTATTAATTAATTCTCCTATAATTCACTAATCCTTAGCGAATTAATTTATTACAACTTTTGCACAAGATTAATCATCAATTGAATTGATGATTATCCCCTTGAATAATTCTCAATCGTTAATCAGCTATATGATCAGTTAGAAACTTCTTTTGAGTATGACCCCATAGGTTAGAATCTAAGCTAATAGCATAGGAATATTTTTTTTTATCAATCGAAGTGACTATCTAGCAATGATATCCGACATCCGGATAGGTCGAATGATTGCAAAGCAATATTCAAGAATTTATTAGTATATGGTTATCGTATAATTCATCTCCTTAATCCTGCATACTCAGGATGATCTAAGATTTAACTGTCAATCCTAAATATGTCATCCATATTATATTTTAATCTTTCAAATCCATCATATGGATTATCCTGATCGAGGTTTTACTGAATTAAAATACAGTAATACATTATCTCTTATAATCCAGAGGGGTCAATTTCATCTTGACCACACACCAACTTTTTAAGTACTTAACTATGCCTAAAAATCTTCCATCATTAAATTAGAAATTCAGATAGTCCGATAGCAAAACATAGTAAGTTGCTCGCAAATCACTGTGGTGATCTTAAATAAGAGGGATACTTATACCCATATCCTTCATGAGCTACTCTTGATAGCACAGTGTTCCGCAAATAGTTATGTTCAGTGAGACATACTCCTACATCTCACCTGCATGTGATACCAGTATCTTCATACTCGGTTAAGCAGACAACCAATGCATATGACATACAACGACCTTCATTACATATAGCTATCGTCCAGTAATAGCATATTGTTTGATCACGAATGAGGTTTAAGGACTAAATGATATATCCTTTTATATCGATAAAAATAGTCTTAAGAACTTCATCACAACACAAGAGTTCAATAAAGAAGATGTACATAAAGTGATGAAAAAGCCAGATAACATTTATTAATTACAATTCATATACAATTTACATATATGAGCACAATCATCAACAGTCTGATGATTGGTTTTGAGACATAATTTTCAATAACTCCCACTTAGACTAAAGTCATTCGATACAGTATCGTATATCCATCTTCGATTTATGATCTTCAAACTTTTTGACATCGAGGACTTTAGTAAATAGGTTTGTCAGATTTTTCTTTCTGTCGATCTTTGAAAGCTCGATATCATCTCGATCTACGATCTTTCAGATAAGATGGTAGCAGCACAGAATATGTTTGGTGCACTGATGGGACTTCGATTCTTTTGCTTAAATAGTGGCTCCAGTGTTGTCGCAGTATAACGAGACAGGGCCGTCAAGTGAGGGTGCCACTCCGAGCTTGCCAATGAACTTTCGCAACTACACAGCTTCTTTCGTAACATTGGATGCCGTAATATATTCTACCTCACAAATAAAGTCAGCCACAGTGTGCTGCTTAAATTTTTTTCAGCAGACTGCTCAATCGTTCAAGATAAAAATATATTTCGATATGCTCTTATCGTCATTATAATCTGATTGAAAATTAAAGTCTGTAAATTTCATAAATTTTAAGTCAAATTCTCCATAAACGAACCACTGATTCTTAGTATTTCTCAAATACTTGAGTATGACTTTACAACCTTCTAGTGATTTTCATCTAGATCAGATTGGTATCTGCTTACTACCTCTAGTGAGTATGCCACATCCAGTCTCGTACATATCATGGTGTACATAATAGATCTTATTATTGAAGTATATAAAATTCTACTCATACACTCTCTCTCTTTTGAGGAGTTGTCGGATAATCCCTCTTTGAAAGAAAAATTCTATGGTTTATTGGTAGATAGCCTTTCTTGAAATTTTTCATACTGATCTGCTTCAACATAGTACCAATATACATGGACTGGGATAACCTAAGCAACTTTTTAGATCTATCTCTATAGATCTTCATCCCTAGGATGTAGGATGCTTCTCCCAAGTCTTTCATGGAGAACTATAACGACAGTCAAATTTTTATTTTCTGTAATACAAGTATGTCATTTTTGATTAAGAGAATATCATCCACATACAAAATAAGAAATACTACCATAAAATTATTAATCTATTTGTATATATAGGATTTTTCTCCATTCTTAATGAAGCCATATGTTTTGATCATCTTATCAAGACACATGTTCCAACTCCGAGATGCCTGCTTCAATCTATGAATAGATCTCTGAAGCTTGCACACTTTAGACTCATTTGTAGATGTAAACCCTTCAGATTGTATCATATATACATCTTCTTCCAGCTGTCTATTTAGGAAAGCTATTTTTACATTTATTTATCAGATTTCATAGTCCAGATGTGCTGCTATCACAAGCATGATTCAAATGGACTTGAGCATTACCATAAAAAGGTATCTCATCATAGTCAATACCATAATATTGATGATATCCCTTGACAACCAGATGAATTTTATGGGTCTCCACCTTCCTATTTGCACTCCTCTTCCTTTTGAAGATCCACTTACACCCAATGAGTTTTGCCTCTTCAGGTGGATCGGCCAATGTCCATACATCATTGACCTTCATTGACTCCATTTTAGACTTCATGGCTTCTAGCTACTTATTAGAGTCAGACCTCTGTATGGCATCCATATAGGTGATCGGATCCTCATTATTCTCATCGAGCTCAACAGGATCACCATCTCAGATCAAAAAATCATAGCATCTATCTGGCTGACGTGATGCTCTATCGAATCTCCTTAATAATGCATCTACAATGGGTTTCAAATTTGATCTAATCAGATCCGACTCTATAGGTTTATTAGATTGTGTCGATTTTTCTATCGATCGAACTTTATCGAGTTCAACCTTAGTGGCATTAGTTCTTTTTTCAATTTTTTTTTTAAAAAAAGATTATCCTATTGATGACGAACATCTTTTGTTCATCAATATGGTAGAAGTAATACCCATTAGTCTCTTTCAAGAACCTAATAAATTGATACTTGTCAGATCTAGGTCCAAGCTTGTCTGTTTTCAAATGCTTGGCATAAGTTGGACACTCCTAAACCTTAAGGTGAGAGAGTACTGGCTTACGTCCTATCCATATCTCATGTGATATTTTATTTACAAACTTATTCAAAACTTTATTAAGTAAATAACAAGCCAATTTGAGTGCATATCCTCAAAAGAAGATCGGTAGACTTGCAAAATCCATCATGGACCAAACCATATCTAATCAGATTTGATTCCTTCTTTCTGACAGACCATTGTGTTGTGGTGTTTTAGGAGGAGTCTATTGAAAGAGAATTCTATTCTCTTCTAAATATATCAGAAACTCACTAGAGAGGTATTCACCTCCTCGATTAGATCGAAGAGTTTTAATACTCTTTCTAGTTTGTTTCTCTACCTTATTATAAAATTGTTTGAATATTTCAAATAATTCAGACATGCATCATTAGGTAGATGTACCCATACCTCGATAGATCATTTATAAATGTAATGAAGTAGTAATACCCACCTTTAGCACTTGTGTTCATAGGTCTATATATATCAGTATGTATTAGACCTAGAAGTTCACTGCTTGTTCACCTTTTTCAATAAAAGGTGACTTGATCATTTTTCCAAGGAGATAGGACTCAGGTTGGAAGTGATTCACAATTATCGACTTTGAGAATTTTCTCTTGAGTCAATCTGTTTATTCTATTCTTGTTAATATGACCTAGACTCAATGCCAAAGATAGATATCAGAGATATCAGCTATCAGAGACATCATTAACTCTAGGATATTTGCTAGACATGTACACCACACTAATAGGCTATGATAATATATAAATTTTATTGTTCAATTATCCATTCATCATAGTAACACCATTCAAAATGATATTATAATTTTTTTTTATTGAAATTGAAGTGAATTTTAGTGCAGGAGTAAAATGATAATTTTAAAATTTTTTCAAAATTATAATTTTACAGCAAAAATTATTAATTAATCTAATTAATTAATATGTATTATCCTACCTTCGTGCAGGTAGTCGATCGCTGCAGTCTGATCACCGTCGGAAAGGTCTGATCATTGCAATGCAGCCACACAGTATGTCTGGCCTCCGTGGATCATCCATACGAAGCTTTCGGTCTGATCGGCTCCTCATGAATGCTAGTTCGTTGTAGAACCCTTTCGACCGCTGATGCTAATTGAACTCCTTCAATCGGTGTCTGCCAATTTCTCAGATGCTCTGGATCATCAGCAGAGATAGTAGAGAGGTTGATGAAGCTCTCCCTAAAGTTTAGTGGACTCACGACACTCGTAGCTCACCTTCTCACTTCTCAAACCTCAGGCAGTAACCTTAGGGTACACACAGAAAACCCTGCGCCCAAAATCTTTCTTTTCTTTTCTCTCAAAATTTTTGAATTCTCAATCTCATGCACAAGGCCTTCTCACGCAATCTCTTTCTCTCTTAGAAAGTCATGCGCATGCCCCACCTTCTCTTCCCTTTTTAAAATAGTGCAAGACCGCATCTTTACCGTGTCTTCACCGCGTAAGAGGATAAAGCTAGGTGGTTGCTCACTTGAATTCAAATTGAATTTGAATTCAAATGCCAACCAACCTATCCTTATCCACTCAAGATGAGAGAAGAGCGGGGCATGGGCTCTTTGTGCGTGGAGAGTCTACATGAGAAATATTTTCTCATGTAGAGCAAGGGGTGCACAAATAGATAAGGTGGCGCATGGGTTAGTTGCCCATTCAAATTCAAACATCATTTGAATTTGAATGGCCAACCAACCAATCTTTATCCATCCGAATGGCGCATTAGGGAGGGGCGTGGGAAGGCTTCTACATGGGAGAAACTTCATGAGAACTCATTTCTCGTGAATTCAAATAGGCGCAGGTGAGGTGAGGTGGCGCAGGGAGATAAGTCAAGGTGGTTTCAAATATTAAATCAACCTAATTGAACCAACCTTATCAAAATAGGTTAGGCACAATTAGACTAAGTTAAACCCAACATAATTAGGCTTAATTAGCTCAATAAAATCTTAATCAAATCAAAAATTGACTAAGCCCAACCCTTGATCAGATCAGGGACCAAACCACCTTGGCGATTAGGTCAACTCTTAACCTAATCGGGTCAAACCCAACTGAATCCAATTCAATTGGACTTGATCCAAAAATAATTACTCAATCAAATTAAGTTAATTAGTAATCAAATTACTAATTAAACCTCTCATAAATACTGAGTCTAAATCTGATGGGCAATCGGGCATCAAAGTCCATCGATATGAAACCTTGATCGAAGAGTCCCAAACCAGTGGGACTCTTGACCCTGGTACTCAAAATGTGTGGAACTCGTGATCAGAGAATCTCGATTCTTGATTACAGAGTTCCAAACACGTAGGACTCAGAGTCTCCGAGCATTAGAACTTTTGGTCAAAGAGTCCCAGTCCAGTGGGACTTTTCACCAGCCATTAGATCAGATAGGAATCTCTAATGTGTGTGACCCCACAGGTTCGAACCTAAACCGATAGCACAGGAATCAATTTTTATACTAATCGAAGTGACCATCTAGCAATGGTACCCGATATTCGGATAGGTCGAATAGTCATAATCGCAATATTTAGAACCTACATGAATATGGTTACTGTATAATTCATCCCTTTTGACCCCTGTGTATAGGATGACTCAAGGTTAAACTATCAACCCTGATCAAATCATCCAAATCATGCTCAACTCAAACAGTCTTGTGACTTCTCACTAGGACTATCCTGGCTAAGGTTTTGCTAAATTGAAACACGACTATACACAGCTTTTGAACTGGAGTGGTCAATCCCATCTTGACACACGCACCGACAAGTCAAGTACTTGACTACACCCAGCAGCCTTCCGTCACTGAATTAGAAATTCAGGTAGTCCAGTGCCTAAGTGCAGTGAGTTGCTTGCAAGTCACCGTGGCGGTCTCAGGTCGGAGGGACAGTTATACTCATATCCCATCGGAGCAAATCTTGACAGCAAAAAAAGCTCTGGAGTCGGTCACGTTCAGTGTAGATGTATCCTTACATCTCACCTGTATGCCATACCAGTGTCTCCACACTCCTTGATTTAGAGGACAACCAACCCATATGGCAGACAATGACCCATGCTTGATAAACGTTGTTGTCCTTGGTAACAATATATCATTTGATCGTGAACAGGTTTAAAGGACTAAACGACAAATCCTCCTTTGTTGAGTCTAAATAGTCCTAAGGACTTCACCACAACACAGGAGTTCATTAGAAGATGAAATAATTTATGATGAAAAATATCAAAATAACTTTTATTAATTTATAATTCATATACTAATACAAGAAAGAGCACAACTGTCAACAGGCTGACGATTGGCTTTGGGATACTATTCCCAATAGAAATCTCATAACCGTTTATGGCCAAAAGGCATACAAAAATAATATTCAATAAAAATGAAGGATAAAAGTGATATTCACTAATAATTATTATATTTGACTTGAATACAAGTTTGATAATCTCTAACGTTAGAACTGAAACTAATCTTCCATCTCCAATATTAAGAAATCTCTCGTCTTCTTCAAATCTCCTACTGACTTGTAGACCTTACAATGAATTACATATATTAAAGGGGCTTCTGGTATCTAATATCCAGATAATAGAATCATAAATAGAAAAATTATAAGGTATTATCATATAATTACTTTGTCCAGCAGCAGCTTGCTTCTTTCTCTTATTCAACCTGTTTGGATCTAGGAAGGTAATATATTGAGGACAGTTCCTCTTCTAGTGCCCCTACTTCTTACAGTAGAAGCATTCTGCCTGACTCTGATCAGACTTAGATTTCTTGGTCTGATAGGGCGCAGATGCCCTAGCATGCTGCTGCACCTTATTTTTCTTTGTGCTCTTCTTCCCTTTCTTAAAGGATCGACACCTAGAAGAAAACCCTCCCACTACATTCACTGACTCCTTTGGAGTTGGTGATCCTTCTCAAAGTTCTACAACAACTCTAGCAAATGGGGATAGTTGATTGCATGCTTTATCATTTTATAATGAGTAAGGAATGGGAAGTAGGATTTAGACAGAGAGTTTAAAATTGTATCTTTCTCCAACTGCTCATGCAAAGAAAAGTTGAGCTTGCTCAGGCACTTAATCAACTTGATCATGTATAGGATATGATCAATGACTCTCCTTCCCTTATCTGAGTGTTGAAGATAGCACAACTTATTTTGTACCTCTCAACATCGTCAGAAGTGCCAAAGGACTCATTCAATATTTGAAGCATATCCTCGAGCTAAGCATTCTTAAATCTATGACTGAACTCATCATTCATAGCCACTAGCATAATATAACGCACTGTGGTTCGATTATTGAGCCATTTTTGATAAGTGTCTCGAACCGTACCACGAGCATTCAGAGCTGGCTGCTTAGGTATCGGATCTGTCAGCACATACAGGATCCGCTCATGCTCCAAAATAATTTTTAATTTTTAATATCAATTATCAAAATTAGGTCCCGTCAGTTTATCACTATCCAATAGTGATTGGAGCGATAAAGTGGTGGCCAATATAGATTGATTAAGCCTAAAGATATGAACTTTAGTCTAAAGGTTCTTCTACTATTTTGTACAAATTTGACAGCCTCTACCTCCAATTCGAAGAATTACTTTAATTCTTTAGTAGGTACTAGAATCCATACAGACTGCACATGGGTCCAAGTATGGCTCGGCCAATCCCTACGCACCTATAGGTAGGTTTTTAATATCAATTATTTTTTTAAACAATTTTTAGTAATTGACTTTGCCCCAGATTACTTTTTAGTCAGTTTTGGCCATCTCTGTAAGTCTTGATTAGGTCCAACCATTAACATGACAAAACTCAGTGCATCTGACAAATAATTGATCAGACCCAAGTGTGGCTCAACCAATTTGACCACTATCGAAAAGACACATTTGAATCATTATATTATGAATGATAATTTTGATAGCCAGATGAGCACCAGGCATGCGGCACCTCCAATAATCATCTAAATTGTTGGAGCCATTATCACCCAACTTAATGGAAGGCTATGATCTAATTATCATCATAACTATTTCATTTTTAGGAATCTAATAATTTAGAAGATTTGGTTAGATATTTTTAATATAAGAAAGAAAAAAAAATTGACCAGCTAATCATAATCCTTCCACTGACTTTATCAAGTTAGATAAAAAAAACTAGATACAAGTCGGTTCAACTGACAAGTCACAAGTCCTCCCACTGACTTCACCAAGTCATGAAGAGGACTATAGATAAGTCAAACTAGAAGCATCTAAATCAGTCATACTAATTTTCTAGCTAGCATGGGTCAACCCTAATCATTAAGCTATCTGATCAAAACATAATTCATCACGTTGATCAGATAAGTGAGATCAGTGGGAGGAATATGCCATTAACTCACTATAGACTCAGTCTAGATGAGTAGCTTTCAATTAATGACCACCGATCAAGACTGCCAAACTTATCTTAGACAACTATTGTATTGGCTCTAGAAAAATTTTGATTTAATCTAATTCTATTTTTGATTAGATTTAATCAATTTTTTTATTTTTAATTTTTGATTCTAACCTTAGGTCTAACCCAATTAAGAGGATCTGATCAGGCTGACCCATGAACCCATGTTTTACGCAAATATCATTAGATCTTTAATTCATAATTCTAGATCTAAATGATACAACTTAATTCTCAATTAAGTGTATGGGTCTTAGATTTGAAATAATTTTAAATTTATAAATAATTACACCAGATTTTATGCAAAATTTTTTATTCTGAACTTAGTCGGCCCACCTTTAGACTTAGCCAACTCATTACAGTGGATCGATTAAGTCCGAGACTTAGTCGACTCACTATAAATGAATAATGAGTTGATTTACCTGCCTGTTGCAAGACTTAGCCAACTTAGTATAAATGAACAATAAGCTGATTTACCTGTCTGCTACAATAGGGTTGGCTTAGTTGGAAATTGAGCCAACAAAATCAGAGGATTTAGTCGACTCAGTTAAAAACTAAGTCGACTCAGCAGTCATGCCATCAGTTTTCATAATATTTTAGATCAAAAAAAATTAGTATAAATAAAAATAAAATTAATCATAAATAAATTTTTAGATCTAATCTAAACCCTTTATAATTTTAGATTTTATTTTTTATGATTAAAATAATTTCAATCATCAAGATTAGATGTTATTACTTTTCTTACAAATTATATTATATACAACAATCCTAAGATTTCAAAATTTAGGATTTTGCAAAAAAGTAAGTTTTTTCTTTCATGTTCTTCTTCATGGGATATAACCATATGGTATCCCAACACATCATAAGAGCACCCTATCGAATAGAAAGAGAGGATCTTTAAATCTTTCTTGCTCCTATGATCGGATGGCCTGATGATTAACCCAATTAGAGTACTTGCTAATCGGATCATCTAATCTAATCACATATCATATATATTATAGATCTAATATTAGATATAAAAATAAGTTAGATTTAATCTAAACAATAAAAAATCAGATCTAAATATATCTAAAATCTTGTCATATCAAATTTGGCTCTGATACCAATTAATGAAAAAGTCGACAGTTCTATGCATGCAATTTTAAAATTTTTAACAAAAGTAATTTAGATTAAACTATTTAATCTACATTACATACATAAGATCATATCTAAACTACTAATAAAGGATCTATGACATGAGTTTACATGCAATTAAAATTTAAAATAAAAAAAATCTGTATCGATCACATCGATGCCCTAGATAAGATCTAATCATTAGATATGATCAAATGAGTTCAGAACTTGTTATCTTTGCACAGATCGATGATCGCTACTCTTGATGGACATGGTATTGAGTTTTTCTGATGCCAAATAGCTGCATAGAATGTCTGGCCTCTATAGGATGTCTACTCGTACCATCGATCTGATCCTTCTTTCTGAGAGTGTTAGCTCGCACGAAGGCCATCGGATGGTTGATTTTTCTCCTTCTTCGGATCTCCCAGACTCTTCCAGATCTGAAGATAGAATAATACGAGGATGTGGTGGTGGATGGAGAATAGAAGAAGGCACTCTTTTCTTTTCTTCTCATAAAGCCTTAGAGACAAAACCCTAAGGAACCCACCCTGGAACCTTATGCCCAAAAAGAAATCAGATATCCTCTTTCTATCGCATAGATAGACCCACCCCCTCTCTGTTCATGCCCCCTCTCTCTGAGAAAACAATTCTCATGGTAAAACTTAGATTTTTTTTTGTTGCACAAAATAGAAGGCTTCTTAAGGAGGGTATGGAGATGATTATAGGATCAAACCAGGATAAAGATCAAGGTTGTTTAGTTCAAATTCAAACCATTTGAATTTAGACTTTAAACAAACTCATCCTAATCCAAAGGAGTGGGTGACAATATGGTTTTGGCATACATATTCTGCATGCAAATGTAGAATTTGCATGGAGAGTAGAAAGGCACGGGTAGAGGTAGCACACAAAGGGATAAGGTTCAATCCGATTGGACTCTATGCTTATCCAATTAGATCACATCCAAACCAAATTAAGTTAGAACCAATTAGATAACATAACCTAATCTAATTAGGTATCAAATTAACTTGATTAAATTTTAATCTAATTAAAAATTAATCGAGCTCAAGTTTTAATTAAATTAGGAATCAAACATCCTTAGTGATTAGGTCATCTCATAACCTAATCAGATCAAACCTAATTGAATCTAATTCAATTAGACTTGATCCAAACCTCAATGCTCAATCAAATTGAGCTAATTAGCAATCTAATTGCTAATTAATCCTTCTATAATTCACTAATCCTTAGTAAATTAATTTATTATAACTTTCATACAAGGTAATCGTCAATCGAATTGATGATTATATCTTTGAATAATTTTTAATCGTTAATCAGCCATATGATCAGTCAGAAATTTCTTTTGAGTGTGACCTTATAGGTTCGAACCTATACCGGTAGCATAGAAATAATTTTTTATATCAATCGAAGTGACTATCTAGTAATGGTACCCGACGTTCGGATAGACTGAATGATTACAAAGCAAAATTCAAGAACCCATTGGCATATGGTTTCTTGTATAATTTATCCCTTTGATCCTAAATGCTCAGAATAATATAGGGTTTAACTGTCAATCCTGAATGAGCCATCTATATTGTATTTTAATCTTTCAAATCCATCACATGGATTACCTCGATCAAAATTTTATTGAATTGAAATATAATGATGTATTATTTTCTATAATCCAGCAGGGTCAATTCTGTCTTGACTCACACATCGACTTCATAAGTATTTGAATGTGTATAGAAATCTTCCGTCACTAAATTAAAAATTTAGATAGTCCAGCACCAAAGCATAGTGAGTTACTTGTAAGTCACCATAGTGATCTCAGGTTAGAGGGACACTTATATCCATATCTTTCGTGAGCTACTCTTAACAGTAGAGTACTCCGCAAATAGTCATATTCAGTGAGACATACTCTTACATCTCATCTACATGTCATACCAGTGTCTTCATATTATTTGATTAAGAGGACAACCAATGTATATGGCATACAATGATCTACACTTAATATAGCTATGATCCTAGTAAAAGCATATCATTTGGTTGTGAACTAGGTTTAAGGACTAAACGATATATCCTTTTATATTGATTAAAATAGTCCTAAGGACTTCATCACAACATAGGAGTTCAATAAAAAAGATATATACAAAGTGATTAAAAAATCAAATAATATTTATTAATTATAATTCATATACAATTTACATATATGAGCACAACCATCAATATGCAGATGATTGGCTTTGGG
The DNA here is from genome assembly GCF_000442705.2 of Elaeis guineensis. Classification (NCBI taxonomy): domain Eukaryota; kingdom Viridiplantae; phylum Streptophyta; class Magnoliopsida; order Arecales; family Arecaceae; genus Elaeis; species Elaeis guineensis. Next base: position 111,333,040 of record NC_025997.2, on the reverse strand, counting down.
ATACAATTTCCAATAGAAAGGCCGTAAAACAATCATCTGAGAGATTGAGAGTGAGAGACCGAAATCGAAAGAGGGAGGAATATCAAATATATATGGGAGCCTAAAGGGTTTAAGCTACGTGGGTTTACGGGTTATAACCCGATCCGACCCGACCTATTCTGACCCAATTATTAAACGGGTTAATGCGCCAAATAGGTTAGCCATTTGAAACCTGAACCGACCCATTTATTAAACAAATCAAATGGGTCGACTTGTTTATAACCCAAACCTATTTATCTCAAATCCAAACCTGCTTATGGTGGGTCAAATACGAGTCGGATTGGTAGGTCGTGTCATATTTTGCCATCCCTAGCCTTCTTGGATTTCCAACCATAATAAGGGGCATCACCACCAACGTCACCATCATCAGCACCACTATCATCATCGAAGCCACCACATCAACCTAACACTCGCTATCAGAGTGTTGGCCCGAGCAACAGTACAAATATATCAAAATTCATATGTTCCAAATATTTCAATTGTCCAAGCAACAACAATGCCACCAATAATTTCAGAAGAACAACAGCCTTAGCCAGACCAGCACCAACTAGTTCCCAAAGTTCCAATGCAGTCCTCAAAAGCATCCTCACCAGCATATCCAAAATCATCAATTCCACCTGGGTTCGAGATTATCTACAGAAAGAGGCCATAAGGCTGATCTAGAACCCCACTAGATCCAAAACAATTGAAAAAAGAATCAGACCTATCCAAAGGGCAAAAGCCAGCATCTCTAGCATGGGCCGACTCATCAACCTAAGCTCTAGAGCATCAGCTTTTTCTATAGGATATGGGTATTTGTAAAAATTTCAAAGAGGAACCTTTAGACTCCTCATAAAGGGACAAGAAAAGGCACCATCCATCAAATCCCATCTCCTTTTTGTCACCATCCATCAAAATGAGAACCTTTTGTCCCACCATTATCAACTTTTGTCAAATCCCAGCAACTTTATCAAGCCCTAAAGCATCAACTTTTTATAAAGATAAATCATCTACCCAGCTTTAGCAAAGGAAAGGCTATATGCTGAACAGTGCATGCACCGAAAGCATAAAGCTCCCTACATGCCAGACAATGAAAGCACTGACCCTCTACCAAAAGAAAAAGCATGTCAGACAACACATGCAAAATAGCTCCCAGACTTGAATCCAAATCAAGTCTGCAAAATCTTCTATAAGAGCCTCGAAAGGGAAGAGAACCTTAGCGGTTGGAAAGAGCTTCACCAGTCTAAAAAGTCTCTCCTGAGAAATCCTTGTAGCTCCCTTTTATATTAAAAAACTCTTATCCTTCACCTAAAACCTCAAAATCCAATCTTGTAGCTTCAAACTTGTAGAACCAAGCTTGTAGCATCAATCGTTTAGTCAAGACAATCTCAAATTATGAAGGGTTGAGTGTATCTTTTCATTATTTCAATAAAATTTTAATTTTATCAATTTTATGTGTTAACATCTCTCTCTTTTTTTTTTTTAACTGCAGCATCTAGTTAGCTAGTATCAAGCTTTTTCAATCTCATAAGAAAATATTTTAAATTTTCTCAATTTTTTTTGCAATCTTTTAATACTCTTTATGCATTGTAATTTTGCTTTTTTAATTTGATTTCAAATATAAATAAAATTTAAATAATCAATCTAATCTATGGTCTAAATCAATACCTTAGCAGGCTCTAGCTTATAGGCTTTAGCTTATAACTAGCTTATATTTAAATCCTATCACCTTATCCAGGTCCCTCACTTTTCATCTCTAAACTAGGGGTGGCAGTCGGATCGGGTCAAATCATAAATGGATCAGGTCAGATGTCGGTTGGATCAGAAAACATCAAAATTGCACCCGACCTATTTATTAAATGGTTAGATTTTCAAACCTAAAAATTTATTTATTATCTATTTAATAAATAGATCACCTGACCCGATCTATTTAATCCAATTATTAAATAGATAACTTGTTTAACCAACCCAATCTAATCTATTTAATCTATTTAAAATAGAATCTGTTAGTCCAATCCAATATTCCAACCCAACCGAACCCAACCCAACCCGATCCAACCTATTTAATCTATTTAAAATAGAATCTATTAGCCCAATCCAACCTAACATGATCTAACCTATTTAATCAGCATACATAATTACTAAATAATTAGAACAATAAAGAAGGAAAAAGGAAGAGGAGGCTCAAATTTATTATTTAATCTATAGGTAAATCAAAATGACTACAATCAGTCGGTCTGTAGAAGCAGACCGTCCAAGATTGTTGCCATTTGAAATAATTGAATTAGCAAAATTTAATTCAAAATCATCACTACCTCTTTACACAAACCTTAAAATAAAAATCTGAAAATAGGTATTAAAATTTAAATCCTGGCATGCTACAAAATTATCGCAAGTTGGGCTTCCACATAATGATCAGGAAATGCTTGCTGCCAGCATTCATGGAGTTCAAAGAGGATAGAGGATAGGAGAATTTGAGGATCAAAAGTTCAGAAAACTCTTCATCTCCAATTCTTTTCAATCCCATCTAACATTTTGAAAAAGCAAAGAAATATGCATCGAAGGGCAAGTAAGAGAAATATCTAAATTCTCAATCTCCAAACAATAGATTTCTCATTATAAAAATAAAACCACAAATGGATTGTCGGCATGAAATCACTTGAGACTCATGGTTTAAGACAATAAAGAAAAATCAAACAAAAAAAATCTAAAAATAGATTTTTCATTGTAAAAATAAAACCACAAATAGATTGTAGGCGTGAAATCACTTGGGGCTTATGATTTAAGATGATAAAAAAAATCAAACAAAAAAGATCCAAAAATATATTTTTCATTACAAAAACAAAACCACAAACAGATTGTAGGTATGAAATCACAAAAATAGATTTCTCAAATTTAGTATTTAATCTGCAACTAAATCAAAAAGAGAGAAAGGAGAAGAAAGTGACATAAGATAAAAAAATCCAAAAAAAATAGATCAACAACATGTAAGATTCTTATTTGAAAAGATTTCATAGTTTTTGGTTGGGGAAGAAAGTGTCGACCACCGAAAGAGGAAATGGGAGAAAGAGAAAAAAAACCCTAGATTTTGAGGACTGACGATGAAGGAGGACCAGCGACGGTCATGTGATGACAAGCCCTTCTCTCAAGGATGGGCGATGAAGGAGGACCAAAGGAGGAAACTGGCCATCCTTGGGAGGAAGCCAGGAGCACCAGCTAGGTAGCTATCGAAGGAGCCAAGTAGGAGTAGAGGAGCCTCAATCGTCGTTGAGAGAAAGCTAGAAGTATCAAAGGAGGTGTGGAGCTATGGAGGAGTGAAAGAAGAAATCAAGAAACCAAACCCTAGAAGATGGATCGGAGGACAGGAGGCAGAAAGACCGAAAGAGTTGAAAGGCCATAAAAAAATTGCCTGAGAGATTAAGAGTGAGAGATCGAAATCGAAAGAGAGAGGAATATCAAATATATATGAAAGCCTAAAGGGTTTAAGCTACGTAGGTTTACGAGTTATAACCTGATTTGACCCAACCTGTTCCAACCCATTTATTAAATAGGTTAAATGGGTTAAACAGATCAGCCATCTGAAACCTAAACCAAAACTGTTTATTAAACAGGTCAAATGGGTCGACCTACTTAAAATCCGAACCTATTTGGTCCAAACCCAAACCTATTTATGATTGATCGAATACGGATCAGATTGATAGGTCGGATCATATTTTGCCACCCCAAGCCTTCCTGGATTTTCAATGGTAATGGAGGCATCACCATTGACATCACCATCACTGGCATCATTGTCATCACCGGAGCCACCACATCAACTTAACACTCACTATCAGAGTGTTAGCCCGAGCAACAGCATAAATATATCAAAACTCATATATTTCAAATATTTCAATTGTCCAAGCAACAACAATACCACCAGCAATTTCAAAAGAACAATAGCCTCAACCCGACTAGCACTAACCAGTTCTCAAAGTTCCAACTCAGTCCTCAAAAGCATTCTCACCAACCTATCCAAAATCATCAATTCCACCTGGGTTCGAGATTATTTATAGAAAGAGGCCACAAGGCTATTTTGGAACCCCACTAGAGCCAAAACAATTGAAAAAAGAATCAGGCCTATCCGAAGGGAAAAAGCCAACATCACTAGCAAGGGCCGGCTCATCAACCCAAGCTCTGAAGCGCCAGCTTTTTCTGTGGGATATGGGTATCTGCAAAAATTTCAAAAAAGAATCTTCAGAATCATAAAGGGACAAGAAAAGGCACCATCCATCAAATCCCATCTCCTTTATATCACCATCCATCAAAAAGAAAACCTTTTGTCCCATCATCATCATCAGCTTTTGTCAAATTCAAGCAACTTTATCAAGCCCTAAAGCATTAACTTTCTAAAAGGATAAAGCATCTACCCAGCTTTAGCAAAAGAAAGGCTATATACCAGAAAGTGCATGCATCAAAAGCATAAAGCTCCCCATATGCCAGACAACGAAAGCACTGACCCTTTGCCAAAAGAAAAAGCATACTGGACAATGCATGCAAAACAGCTCCCAAACTTGAATTCAAATCAAGTCCATAAAATCTTCTATAAGAGCCTTGATAGGGAAGAGAACCTCAGAGGTCAGAAAGAGCTTCTCCAGTCTAAAAAATTTCTCTTGAGAAATCTTTGTAGCTCCCCTTTATATCAAAAAACTCTTATCCTTCACCCAAAATCTCAAAATCTAATTTTGTAGCTTCAAACTTGTAGACCCAAGCTTGTAGCATCAATTGTCTAGTCTGGACAATCTCAAATTATGGAGGGTTGAGTGTATCTTTTCATAATTTCAATAAAATTTTAGTTTTATGAATTTCATGTGGTAACATCTCTCTCTCTCTCTCTCTCTCTCTCTTTTAACTGCAGCATCTAGTTAGCTGGTATCAAGCTTCTTCAATCTCATAAGAAAATATTTTAAATTTTTTCAAATTTTATTTTTTTGTAATCTTTCAATACTCTTCATGCACTATAATTTTGCTTTTTCAATTTTATTTTAAATATAAATAAAATTTAAATAATCAATCTAATCTATGGTCTAAATCAATACCTTAGCGGGCTTTAGCTTATACACTTTAGCTTATAACTAGCTTATATTTAAATCCTGTCACCTCATCCAGGTCCCTCGCTTCCCACCTTTGAACTAGGGATGGCAATCAGGTTGGATCGGATCATAAACGGATCGGATCAGATATGGATCAGATTAGAAAATATCAAAATTAAATCCAATCTGTCTATTAAACAATCAGATTTTCAAGTCTAAATCTAATCCATTTAATAAACAGATCATTCGATCCAACCCATTTAATCTATTTATTAAATAAATAATCTATTTAATCGACCCAATCCAATCTGTTTAACCTGTTTAAAATAGAATCTGTGAGTCTAATCCAATATTCCAACTCAACCTAATGCAACCTGACCCAACTTGTTTAATTTGTTTAAAATAGAATCTATTAGCCCAACCCAACCCAACCTGATCTAACCTGTTTAATCAGCATACATAATTATTAAATAATTAGAACAATAAAGAAGAGAAGAGGAAGACGAGGCTCAGATTTATTATCTAATCTGTAGCTAAATCAAAATGACTGCAATCGATCGATCTGTAGAAGCAGACCGTCCAAGATTGTTGCCATTTGAAATAATTGAATCAGTAAAATTTAATCCAAATCACAGCCTCTTCATACAAACCTTAAAATAAAAATTTGAAGATAGGTATTAAAATTTAAATCCTGGCATGTTACAAAACTATAGCAAGTTGGGCTACCATATAATGAACAGGAAATGCTTGCTGCCAGCATTCATGGAGTTTGACGAGGGCAGAGGATAGGAGAATCTGAGGATCAAAAGTTCAGAAAACCCTTCATCCCCAATTCTTTTCAATCCCATCTAACATTTTGAAAAAGCAAAGAAATATGCATCGAAGGGCAGGTAAGAGAAATATCTAAATCCTCGATCTCTAAACAATAGATTTCTCATTGTAAAAATAAAACCACAAATAGATTGTCGGCGTGAAATCACTTGAGACTCATGATTTAAGATAATAAAAAAAAATCAAATAAAAAAAAAATTCAAAAATAGATTTTTCATTGCAAAAATAAAATCACAAACAGATTGTAGGCATAAAATCACTTGAGACTCATGATTTAAGATGATAAACAAAAATCAAACAAAAAAGATCCAAACATAGATTTCTCATTGCAAAAATAAAACCACAAACAGGTTGTAGGCATGAAATCATAAAAATAGATTTCTTAGATTTAGTGTTTAATCTGCAACTAAATCAAAAAGGGAGAAAGGGGAAGAAAGCGACATAAGATGATAAAAAAATCCAAAAAAAAAAGATAAACACCATGTAAGATTCTTATTTGAAAAGATCTCATAGTTTTTGGTTGGGAAAGAAAGCATTGGCCACAAAAAGAGAAAAAGGGGGAAAGGGGAAAAATCTTAGATCTCAAGGACCGGCGATGAAGGAGGACTAGCGACGGTCAAGTGACGACAAGTCCTTCTCTCAAGGATGGGCGATGAAGAAGGATCGAAGAACAAAACTGGCCATCATTGGGAAGAAGCTGGGAGCACCAGCTAGGCGGCTATCGAAGGAACCAAGGAGGAGTAGAGGAGCCTCGATCGTCGTTGAGAGCAAGCTGGAGGCATTGGAGGAGTGGTGCTATGGAGGAGTGAAGGAAGAAATTAAGAAACCAAACCCTAGAAGATGGATTGGAGGATGGGAGGAGGAAAGACCGAAAGAGTCGAAAGGCCGTTAAAAAACTGTCTGAGAGACTGAGAGTGAGAGACCAAAACCGAAACAGAGAGAAATATCAAATATATATGGGTGCCTAAAGGATTTAAGCTACGAGAGTTAATGGGTTATAACGTGATCCGACCTAATTTATTTCAATCTATTTATTAAATAAGTTAAATAGATTAAATAGATCAATCATCTGAAATCTGAATCCGATTTGTTTATTAAAAAGATCAAATGGATCGATCTGTTTACAACTTGAACCTATTTAGCCCAAACCAAAATCTCTTGAACCTATTTAGCCCAAACCAAAATCTATTTATGATGGGTGGCATATGGATCAGATTGACCGGCCGGATCATATTTTGCTTTCCCTCCTCCGAACCTCCTCCTCCCTCCTCCCTAGCCGTCCCTCGTCCTACCTCCCCCTCCCCTCCTTCTCCCAATGCCCCGGTCGTCCCCTGTCCCACCTCCCCCTCCCCTCTGCCTCCTTCTCCCACCCGCCTCCCTTCCCCCCTCCTCCTCCTCCCGCCCCAGTCTGGTCCCATCCCGCCCTCCCTCCCACTGCCCGGCCCCCATCCTACCTTTCCCTCCCCTCCTCCCAATGCCCCCGTCGCTCCCCATCCCACCTAAACGCTCCTCCCCCTCCTCTCCTCCTCCTGCTCCTCCTCCTCCCCAACAGTACGGTCCCACCCCATCCCACCTCCCACCTCCCCCCGTCCCACCTCCCCCTCCCCTCCTCCCACCTCCTCCTCCCATCGCCTCAGCCGTCCCCTGTCCCACCTCCCCCTCCACTCGTCTTCCGTCTGCCCCAGCCATCCCCCATCCCACCTCCTCCTCCTTCTCCCACTGCTCCAGTCGTCCTCTATTTATACTTGTGTTTGTTCATGGGCTTTGAAAGCCGAACGTACGTGGAAGGGATTTGGTTTCTGGGTTTCTGTTTGTGTGAAGCAGTGGCTGCCTTTCGATTCACTTGCTGTGTCCCAGATCTCCGAAGAGCTGTTCGGAACACATTCCTGGGTTTGGTCGTACTATACGGTGAAGAGAATGAGTCAAGAAAATAGCAAGAACAAAGCGGTACTTCCTTTTCTTCCTTTCTCACCCTCTCTCTCTTTCCTTCTTCTGAACTCAATGTCATCAAGTGCCTGTTTCCTTGTTCTCTCTCTGTCTTGGTGTTAGTTTTTTTTATTTCCACTATAATTGTGTTTCATGGTTTTTGTGCTTGGTGTGCGTGCTTAGTTTTGTCACCCTCCCCTGTATCTTTTCTACTTTTGTTTCTTTCCTCACTTGCAGGCGTTTGTTCTCAAAGTGGGCATGCACTGCACTGCATGCAGGAAGAAGGTTGACCAACTGCTTCATAAGATTGAAGGTATTTCAGCTCGTTTCTATGTTTCTTTTTAATTATTCTGTACCCTTCCATTTAGAGTGGCATTCTATGATTTGGAGCTTGTCTAAATTATTAGTTTATTTATTCTATATGCTAGTATGGTAAGGGCTTTTTGTCCAACATCTTGTTTTAAAAATCAACCCGGTCTTCTCTCTGTGTCTCTAATTCCTTCTGTTTTCTTTTTGCGGTTGGCTTTCAGGGGTCGAACAGGTCGACATAGATGCAGAGGAGAAGATGGTGACTGTCTCAGGCAATGTTGATCCTGCCATCCTTCTGCAAACGCTAAAAAAGGCTGGTAACCGTGCAGAGCTCTGGGCCTCAGAGGCTGGAAAGAACGACGACCAGCTTAAGGATGGGAAAGGGCAGCAGGAAGACAATGGCAAGCCCAAAAAGGGTGGTGGAGGAAGATGTAAAAATATGAAGCTCCCCCACCTGAAGGGCCCGAAGTTCCCCTTCGGCCGAAAGGATAAGAAGTCAGTCAAGTTCGACCTTCCTCCCGAGAATAGTGCGGATGAAGAGAGAGGCAGCGATGAGGAGAGAGACCACAACGAGGCTGATGACATCCATGGAGACAACGAGGACAACCAAAACCAGGATGATGACATTGACGGCGACGATGAGGACAACCAAAACCAGGGTGATGACGTTGACGATGACAGTGAGGACAACCAAAACCAGGGTGGTGGTGGTGGTGAAAATGGAGGAGGAAACAATAACAAGGCGGCCCAGCCAATGTTATGCCCCTATATGATGGCCCAGGGTTTCCACTGCATGCATCTGGGTCGGATGGGGAGCATGCCGCACGCCCCAAAGAGCCATATGGGGAATATTCCGGCCGGTGCAGTGCCGGCTGGTTACTTTCATGGAGGCATGGCGGCACCAGAGATGTCTGCTCCTTCTACCAACCCCTACCGGCAGCAATACATGGCTGTCATGATGGACCAGCAGAGGATGATGATGAGCGGTCAAACTGGCGGCGCTGCAAACCCGCCACCGCCAAATGGTTACGGGACGCCATACGCGCCACGTTATGTGGATCACTATACCAACATGTTCAGTGATGAGAATCCCAATGCCTGCTCAATTATATGAGCAAAGGAAGAGCTTGATTACTTGGTGGTGTTTCTTCTTCTGTTTCCTCTCTCTTCAGGTTTTCTTTCTTCTTCGAGGCAGTAGGACATCAGAGAAATATGGGTTATTTAGTTTCTGGTAACTTTTTTCTCCAGGATTATTTAGTTTGCTGTGGCTGAGAAACATGGCTTATTTAGTTTTCATTTTCCTTTTGTTTACTTCTTTCTCCATCTTCTTCATAGAACCTTTTGCTTGATAAGATATATGTTGTGTAGGTTTTATATGGAAGCTTTTGGGAGTAACCTTATGGCTTTATATGATGTGAAAGATGAAAATTAACCTACTGACGGAGCTGCTGCTCTGCTAGCTTTCATAGACGTGTTAATATGTCTTTATAAAGTTGAAGATTATTATAATTATGAAAGCATGTTCCTCTATGATGAGCAAACACTCTGGTGGTCATCCATTTTTCTTTCTATCCTTTTCTTCTTTAAACTGCTAGTCGGGCTTTCATCCTGAATTGGAGTGCAGAAGGTGATTGTGATGAATTGGAGTGCAGAGGGATTGGTTGTGCTTATGGCTGCTATATATGATGATTGGTAATGAAATCTAATATATATATATATATATATATATATATATATATATATATATATATATATATATATGCAGAAGGTGATTGTGATGCATTGGCAATGTTCTCTGTCTTGGGCTGAGTGGGATTGGTTGTGCTTATGGCTGCTATATATGATGATTGGTAATGAAATCTAATATATATATATATATATATATATATTAAAATGAAAATTTCTCAATGGATGAGTCTCTGTTTGACACATGGTATTTTGAAAAGAGTGAGAGAGAGCCGCATGGCCAAGCTTGCATGGAAGAAACACTGCATACGGAAGCTTAGACGATGGTTGGGCTTTTGTGTTGGGTATTTCCTTCTTTCCATTCGTGGAGGTCTGTAGTAGTAGCGAAGGGCATGGGCCGATAGGCCTGTGCCCGAAGCCCATTATTGACCTCATTGGGGGGTGCAGAGGGCAACAACCCCCACGGTACGGACCAGTATAAATATTGTACTTTTGCCAATCTCGATAGTTTTTTGGTGAGAGATTTGGGAAATCAAACTACGGCTAGGATTTGGAGAGTTCTGAGTGATTGTATCTCTCTTTTCATCATAATAAATTTTTTTCTCTTATGTCTTGCTCGTGGACGTAGGCTTTACAGCCGAACCAAGTAAATCCTGTATCCATTTTTGCTTCTCTTTTCTATTCTGTGTGATTGTACGAGTCTGTGTATGCCTTATTTTTGTGCTTGCTGTAACAGCTTTTTTGTCTCCCTTAGCAAAAACAACATCAGATCATGTCCCCGTTAAACTTGAGTTCAAGCAAAACCTCTGGGTAACAAGGTGATTCCACTTCGAGAATTTTTGGTTTACAGTCTCTGGCTTCGACAGCACGATAAAACACAATGGCCCCAATAGCGAGTGAGGCAGCATCAAATCTGGGGAACAAATTAAGATATCTCAGACAATCTAAAAAGATGGAACCGATCAACAAACAGAAATATCATCAAAAAAAAAGGAAGAGATTAAGAAACAAATTTTTTGGCTTGATGCACAAGAGGACAGCAACACCCTCTCCATTGCTGAAAAGAACAAACGCGAACAGCTGAAACTAGAATTGCAGAAACTCCTCCTTCAAGAGAAACTAATTTGGAAACAAAGATCCAGAGTCAAATGGTTAAGGTATGGAGACAAAAACACTAAATTCTTCTAGGGTACAGCATCAGCCAGGAAAAGGAAAGATTCGATCGTCTGGATCGAGGACCAAGGAAAGTTAATTGACAGTCAAGAGAAGATAGAAGAAACATTCTTCAAGTTTTTTCAGAACTTGCTGGGGATCGATGGCAGTTCACACATTCAGCTTAACTGGGAAGCTCTATTTTCAGATTCCCATGAAAATCTCGTAGATCTCAAAGTACCTTCTCAGAGGATGAGATTAAGAACGCCCTCTTTTGCCTGGCAGAAGGAAAATCTCCTGGGTCAGATGGGTTCTCAATTTCATTCTATCAACATTTCTGGAAAACTTCTAAGGAAGATTTGATCAGGCTGTTCACTGACATGTACAACGGGGAAAGTAATCTCAGCAGTCTAATTAAACTACTCTTATGTTGCTTTGGTCCCCAAAACATGGAAAGCAAACAGGTCAGTGATTTCAGACCTATAAGCTTATTACATGGAATTATCAAAATCTTCACCTGTCACGCCCCCGACCCGAGATTTGAATCGAGGGTCATGGCAACTGCCGCATACTTATAGAATACCTTTCCCATAAGCATGCAAGGCATCTCATCATGTTATCTTCACAAACAGTTAAATAAATTTTTCTGTATTTAATAATCAAACCTTAGTTCAAATAACAAATCAAAACTCAGTGTTCAAAAGAAAATAACTGTCTGACAAAGTCAGCACTAAAAAAAAAAATAAAACTAAAAGTCTTGAATCAATGCTGAGAAAAATCCTAAATCAATGAACTAACTCCATCTCTAATCGCTCTCCCAACCGAAATCCCACATCATGCTAATTTTCTGGATCTGTAAGAAAAACATAAAACTTATCATGAGCTAAATAGCCCAGTAAGCAGTGTATACCTTTAACTGAATAAATCAGGCAAATAATACTATGCATATCAATTTACTGATAACAAATCAATATGTAAAATTCATGGAATCATATTCATACTGTCAATCATATATAAAAGTCAATTCATCATAATTTCCAATTATGCTTTTCATTAATTTTCTTAAGTTCTTCTTACCAACCATGACTATGACCACATTATCCCTGTGGCAGGGTCATAATACCGCGTATCTGCTTGCGGTGGGCTGCGAATCATCTGGCAGCCAAGTCCTTTGGAACCGCTGGTTTAGCTGGCAGTTTTGTCGCTGGTCTATCTGGCGACATGTCGCTGGTCTAACTGGCGACATAAATCCTCAGGACAGTCAATTGCCAACGTATATGCCCCCATTGGCGGGGTCCTCAACACAGTTAGGTTGTCAATTTCATATTATCTTCCAATTCATATATTATTTTTAAAATAATATAAATAATGATATTCGAGTCAAATCAACCATGTCATTCTTTGTGATCATTCATCATCATACTAATTATTCAACAAATAACTTCAATCATAAATAATTTATACAATTAGCTTTCATCATAAATAATTTTTCAATAATTATTTCAATAAATAATTACAATCGCAAGCATGCATAAATTTATTTAATTCATAATTTACCAGATAAATTTAGTAAAAGTAAACACTACTTACCTCAAAAGAAAGTCCAAACTAGAAATTCTAGGGATCTCGAAAATCCTTCTCTGAACCTGATATGTCAAATATCATATCTTAAATCAAAATTTTATCGAATTAAAAATCACTAAATTATTAAAATCTAATGTCTCCACGAGGATCAATTCATCGACAGCATCCAGGATTTTCAAGCTAATCCATGGATACCCTAATTATATTTATTCATTTTTATTGCTAATTTAATAATTTTTTTTTTAATTAATTAATTCCATAAATTCTAAAATCTAAAGTGAGAGAGAGAGAGAGTTTCTCTCTCCACCCCCTCTTTTTTTTTTTTCCTATTCTTCTTTTTCTTTTTTTTTCCTTTTCTTCTTTTTTCTTCTCTTTTTTTTTCTTTTCCTTTTCTTCTTTTTCTTCTTTTTCTTTTCCTTTTCTTCTTTTTCTTCTTCTTCTTCTCAGCCCTTCCCGCGCCGGAACAGAGGACGGGGTCCTCCGGCCTTGATCGACCGTTCGGGCCGCGGCCGCCACGGCGGAGGCCGACGGCCGATGGGGGCCACTCCCCCGGTCACGGAGGAAACATGGCCGGCGGTCAATTTTGATCGCCAGCGCCGGAAATTCATGAAAAAGAGGCCCAAAAATAGAATTTTTTTCCCGATCGAAAATCGGCGATGCTCGTCGCCGGCAGCCGCGCACAAATGCACGGGGGAAAGAGGAAGGAAGGGAGGAAAAGGAAGGAAGCTTACCTTGACCTCCAGTGACTCCGTCGGAGAGCAGTCACGGCGAAGACAAGGTGGTGTCCGCGGCTCTATTTCAGGAAAAATGGAGAGAAGGAGAGAGGGAAGAGGCCGATGTCCGGTCTCAAGGAAGAAGGGGTATCTTATAGGGAACCCTAGGACTCCGAGGGGTCCTAGGAGTCCTGATTTCGCCCGGATTTCGTCGGAGAAGGAGACTCCTATCGGGAGTCTTCTTCCCGATTTTGAGTTCCTCTGTTTTTTTTTTTTTTTTTTCATTTTGGGCTTTTGTGGGCTGAAATAGGTTTTGGGCTATAACATTCTTCACCCCTAAAAAGAAATTTCATCCTCAAAATTTTTCATACCTGTAGTCTCGAAGAGCTGGGGATATTTTTGCTTCATTTCTTCCTCTAGCTCCCAAGTAGCTTCTCTTTCTGAATGTCGACTCCACTGTACCTTGACATAAGGAATGTTGCGACGTCTCAGCACCTGTTCTTTACGGTCTACGATCCGTATCGGATATTCTTCATATGTTAGATCCTTCCTGGCTTGTACTGGTTCAAGTTCCATAATGTGACTTAGATCTGGTAAATATTTCTTTAACATAGAAACATAAAAAATATTATGTACTCCTGCAAGTGAAGGAGGTAAGGCAAGTCGATAAGCCACCTCACCAATTCTTTCCAAAATCTCAAACGGACCCACATATCTAGGATTCAATTTGCCACGAATGCCAAATCTTGAGATTCCTTTTGAAGGAGATACTTTGAGAAACACATGGTCACCGACTTGAAATTCTAATTTTCGTCTCCTGTTATCTGCATAGCTTTTCTGTCTGCTTTGTGCTACCCGAAGTCGATCTTTAATTAATTGAATCTTCTCGATTGCTTGTTGAACAAGTTCGGGACCTAATATTCTCCGCTCACCAACATCATCCCAGTGAATCGGTGATTGACATCTTCTACCATATAAAGCTTCGTAAGGTGCCATACCAATGCTAGCCTGATAACTGTTATTGTAAGCGAACTCCATCAAAGGTAGATGCTCATCCCATGAACTCTTCATATCCAAAATACAGGTTCTCAACATATCTTCTAAGATCTGAATAGTTCTCTCTGACTGACCATCAGTCTGTGGATGAAAAGCTGTACTGAAGTTCAATTTTGTTCCTAATGCCTTGTGTAAGCTCTTCCAAAACTATGATACAAATCTGGTGTCTCAATCCGATACGATGGTCACTGGAATTCCATGTAGTCTTACAATTTCTTTCATATATAACTTTGCTAGTCTTTCCAAGGTAAATCCAACTCTAATTGGAAGAAAGTGTGCAGACTTTGTCAATCGGTCCACAATCACCCAGGCTGCATCATTTTTACTGGGAGTCTTTGGTAGTCCAGTTACAAAATCCATAGTGATATGTTTCCACTTCCAAACTGGAATATCAAGAGGTTGAAGTAGTCCCGCCGGTCTCTGATGTTTAGCTTTAACTTGTTGACACACCAAACATTGAGCCACGAATTGAGCGATCTCTCTTTTCATATTATTCCACCAGTACATTTCTTTTAAGTCTCTATACATCTTGGTACCTCCCGGATGAACTGTATAACCAGTCTGATGTGCCTCCTGAAGTATTTCATGCTTGAGTGCTGAATCATTGGGTACACAAATCCTGTTTTCGAACCTTAATGAACCATCTTCATGTATCTTGAATTCAGATTGAACACCAGCTTCCACTGAAATTCTTATTTTCATTAGTTGTGGATCATTATTCTGGGCAACTGTAATTCTTTCTATGAGTGTTGGCTGAACCCTCATATTGGCTAACCGTACTGTTGAGTCATATATTCTGATGTCTAATTCTAGTTTCCTTATATCCTCCAATAATTGACTTTGGTGTGATTAAAACTGCCGTATTTCCCACAGATTTTCTGCTAAGGGCATCAGCAACAACATTAGCTTTTCTCGGATGATAATGGATTGTTAAATCATAATCCTTTAATAGTTCTAACCACCTTCTCTGTCTCATGTTTAATTCTTTCTGTGTAAAAATGTACTTCAAACTCTTATGATCAGTAAACACTTCACACTGCGCACCGTATAAGTGATGTCTCCAAATTTTTAGGGCAAAAATTACTGCAGCTAATTCCAAATCATGTGTCGGATAATTTTGTTCATATAGTTTCAATTATCTTGAGGCATAGGCTACTACCTTACCATGTTGCATTAATACACAGCCGAGTCTCTTTTTAGATGCATCACTATATATTGTGAAATCTTCATCTCCTGTTGGTATAGTAAGAATAGGGGCCGAAACTAATCGTTGTTTTAATTCTTGGAAACTCTGTTCGCAATCTTCAGACCACTCGAATTTAACCCCTTTTTGAGTAAGACGAGTCAAAGGTGCAGCTATGCAGAAAAATCCTTCTACAAATCGTCTGTAATATCCTGCCATTCCCAGAAAACTTCGAATCTCAGAAATATTTGTAGGTCTGTTCCACTGCATCACCGCTTTCACTTTTGCTGGATCCACAGAAATTCCACCCTTAGATACGATGTGTCCTAAAAAGGCTATTTTGTCCAACCAAAATTCACACTTCTTAAATTTGGCATAAAGTTTTTCTTTCCTCAATATTTATAGCACACACCGTAAATGTTCTTCATGCTCCAATTTACTTCTAGAATATATCAAGATATCATCAATAAATACGATAACAAATTTATTAAGATAAGATCTGAATATTTTGTTCATTAAATCCATAAAGGCTGCTGGAGCATTGGTTAGCCCAAAAGGCATCACTAAAAATTCATAATGTCCATAACGAGTTTTAAATGCCATCTTTGGTATGTCCTCTGTTTTAATTTTTAACTGATGATATCCTGACCGAAGATCAATTTTAGAAAAGACTTGTGCACCTTGCAACTGGTCAAACAAATCATCGATTCGAGGTAGAGGATACTTATTTCTGATAGTATTTTTATTCAACTCTCTATAGTCGATACAAAGTCTCATACTGCCATCTTTCTTCTTCACAAATAAGACTGGAGCTCCCCAAGGAGATACACTAGGCCTTATAAAACCTTTATCCAATAAATCCTGTAATTAATCTTTTAACTCCTTTAACTCTATAGGGGCCATTCTGTAAGGGGCTTTAGAAATTGGATTGGTATTGGGTGCCAACTCAATAGTAAATTCAATTTCTCTATCTGGTGGTAGTCCGACTAGATCATCAATGAATACATCCGAAAATTCATTTACGATAGGAATATCCTGTAACTTTAATTCATCATGTTCTTTATTCTTTATTGATACTAGGTAACCTCTACATCTCTTTCTTATCATCTGTCTAGCTTGTTCAAGTGAAATAATACATGGGGGGGTGGTTCCTGTACTTCCATCAAAATTAAAAGTTAATTCTCCCGGTATGTGAAAGTTCACTCTCTTTCCATGACAATCCACAGAGGCATGATAAGTAGCCAGCCAATCCATTCCTAGAATGACATCGAAATCATGCATATCCAGGACCACCAAATCTGTCGGTAATTCTCTTTCTCCTATCTTGATACTACAGGACTTGCACACACTTTCGGTACTCAAAATACCACCTACTGGTGTCTCAACATATAATTTGGTTTTCATGGGTTCACAACCTATATCATGCTGTCTAATAAAAGTAGTGGATATAAAGGAGTGTGTAGCATCAGAATCAAACAAAACTGAAGCATGAATACCAGATACAGGAATGGTACCTGTCACCACAGCATTGGAGGCCTAAGCATCCTGTTGTGTGAGTGCATAGATTCTTCCCTGAGTTTTCGGCCTTTGACCTCCGTCCTTTGCTTGTGTTGATCTATTTTCGTCCATCTGCGGGCAATCTGCAATCTTGTGTCCTTTCTGGCCACATCTAAAACACGAACCAGTATTTAATGGGCAATTTGAAGTCTTATGCTCTCTTCGGCCGCATCTCGAACATCTAGCTGTCTCATTCTCACGATTCTTATCAGTTGCTAGCTTTTTTGCTGGAACCTTATTGTTCTGATTTCATCCTTGAGTTCCACTAAACCTATTTCTCTTCTTCTGATTCCGTTCACGCTCCGCATGAGCTTCATTAGCTTCTCTCTCAATTATTAGAGCTTTGTTCACAACTGAGGTATAGGTAGTTAGCTCATAGGGTACAATCTGTTTTCTGATTTCTGTCTTCAGTCCCATTTCAAATTTGTGTACTCTATCTTGCTCAATCTCAACTAGTCTCGAAACAAATTTGGCTAACTCCATGAATTTGGCTTCATATTCTGTAACGGATCTGTTACCCTGTCTCAGGTGAATGAACTCCTGTTCTTTCTGTATTCTGACACTTCGGGAGAAATACTTGTCAAAGAATTCATCTCGAAATCTCTCCCAAGTGAGTGGTATCCCATCGTGCTCATATTTTTGTTTCAGTATACGCCACCAGTTGTATGCCTCGCCTTGTAGCAGATATGCTGTATAGCGGATCTTCTCTTCATCGTGGCATTCTTGCACGGCAAAGGCCTTCTCCATTTTCATAATCCAGTTATCTGCTTCTTGTGGCTCGATGGTCCCTTTGAAGGCTGGAGGAGCTAGCTTCTTAAATTCGACGATATTGTTTCTCTGCATCGGATGTTCTCCATGTCCAGGTATCGGTGGAAATTGCTGACGTGGCTGTGCATGTTGTTGTTGAAGTAACTGTTGCTGTGTTTGAACTACTCCGATCAGAGTTTGCATTAGTTGAGTCATGTTCGGCTCCTCCTGTACTGTCGGAGTATTTCCGGTAGGATCATGGATTCCCTCCTGCTGAGTTGTGCCACTGTTTAATTGGGGAGTATTATCGCCAAGTGGATTTGATGTCCCTCCCACCGCTCCTTGCGTATTCCTTGCTCGTCGTGGAGGCATATTGACCTATGATAGATTTGAGATAATAACTTATCCTTAATAAGGTTATAACTTGTGACAAGTCAAAATCATCATATCTAACATTTCAATTTCCTAATGTCTACCCATCACTCGCTCACTTTATGCTACATGTCTTTATCTATCTATTTATGCTCTGATACCATATAAATTGTCACACCCCCGATCCGAGATTTGAATCGAGGATCATGGCAACCGCCGCATAAATTATTGCTAATTTAATAATTTTTTTTTAATTAATTAATTCCATAAATTCTAAAATCTAAAGTGAGAGAGAGAGAGAGTTTCTCTCTCCGCCCCCTCTTTTTTTTTTTTCCTATTCTTCTTTTTTTTTTTTCCTTTTCTTCTTTTTTCTTCTCTTTTTTTTTTCTTTTCCTTTTCTTCTTTTTTTTCTTTTTCTTTTCCTTTTCTTCTTTTTCTTCTTCTTCTTCTCAGCCCTTCCCGCGCCGGAACAGAGGACGGGGTCCTCCGGCCTTGATCGGCCGTTCGGGCCGCGGCCGCCACGGCGGAGGCCGGCGGCCGACGGGGGCCACTCCCCCGGTCACGGAGGAAACATGGCCGGCGGTCAATTTTGATCGCCGGCGCTGGAAATTCACGAAAAAGAGGCCCAAAAATAGAGTTTTTTTTTCCGATCGAAAATCGGCGATGCTCGTCGCCGGCAGCCGCGCACAAATGCACGGGGGAAAGAGGAAGGAAGGGAGGAAAACGAAGGAAGCTTACCTTGACCTCCGGTGACTCCGTCGGAGAGCAGTCACGGCGAAGACAAGGTGGTGTCCGCGGCTCTATTTCGGGAAAAACGGAGAGAAGGAGAGAGGGAAGAGGCCGATGTCCGGTCTCAAGGAAGAAGGGGTATTCTTATAGGGAACCCTAGGACTCCGAGGGGTCCTAGGAGTCCTGATTTCGCCCGAATTTCGCCGGAGAAGGAGACTCCTATCGGGAGTCTTCTTCCCGGTTTTGAGTTCCTCTGTTTTTTTTTTTCGTTTTGGGCTTTTGTGGGCTAAAATAGGTTTTGGGCTATAACATCACCAAAACTCTAGCTATCAGATTAGCAAGATTTATGGACCACCTTGTTATGGACTCATAATCAGCCTTTATCAAGGGTAGACAAATCACTGACTGGTACTTAACTGCAATGAAGATCATTTCGCACTGCCCCAAAACAAAACAGAGGGGCCTAGTCTTTAAAATTGATTTTGAAAAGGCATTCGACAAGATCAACGGGTCATTCCTCCTTACTCTGCTAGAATCCAGAGGCTTTGGCCCTAGATTGCGGTCTTGGATTCAGAAAATTTTAATAACTAGTAAGATGGCTCTGCTCGTTAATGGAAAGCTAACAAAATGGATACGAATCAAAAGAGGTCTAAAACAGAAAGATCCAATTTCCCCACTGCTGTTTGTTCTTGCTGTTGACACTCTTAGTCGGCTACTCAAAATGGCGGCCTCAAACCACCTTATATCTGGAATGGATCTCCAGAAAAAAATAGGTAATTTATTGTGCACTCAGTATGCGGAGGACACCTTACTGATGACCAAAGCAAGCAGACATCACGCCTCAGTTTTGAAGTTCATCCTTTATGCCTTCGAGATGTCTTCAGGTCTAAACATCAACTACCACAAAAGTAATCTATATACTATTGTAATGCCTAAAAGAGAAAGCACAATCATTGCCCAAATTATTGGCTGCGTCTCCTCAAAGCTTCCAATGACTTACTTGGGATTTCAGCTCTACCACCGCAAACCATCGGCAAGTGATTGGAGATTTCTAGAGGAGAAAATAGAGAGAAAGCTGGCAGCTTGGAAAGGGAAGGTTCTTTCACTCGGCGGACGCTTTACTCTTGTCAACTCGGTGCTCAGTTCAATCCCCATCTCCTGGATGTCATCACTGTTCATACCACAAGAAGTATTAAACAGAATGGATGAGAAAAGGAGGAGTTTTTTGTGGAGGGGAGACAACAAATGCAAAGGAATCTACTGTCTGCTCAATTGGAAACACGTTTGCAGACCAAAAGCTTTGGTGGGCTAGGAGTTATAAACCTTAAACTCCTAAACAAATGTCTATTGCTGAAACGTTGGTGGAGATTCTATAAGGAATAGAATAAAGGGTGGAGGATTTTACTACAAAATCTGTATTAGCAAAATGACATCCCGAGCCGGAAGGACGAAAGGCTTCTGAAATTTGCTTCACCAATCTGGAAAAGATTTGCGGAAGGGAGTAGCTTCTTCCACCAGAGTATTCTGTTCGAGCTTGGAGATGGGAAATAAGTTTCGCTTTGGCACGGTGAATGGTTTGAAGACAGGCCCGTCAAACACATCTACCCGGTGCGATTCAAGCTCACCTCACTTCCAAATCTGTCTGTACAAGATTTTAAATATTTTCTGGACATCAACAGCAATTTCAAGGATGAAGCAATTGCACATCTGGAAGAAGATTTACATGACTTTAGGCACCGTATAGACAATATAAAACTCTCGAGCCATCCGGACAGAGCAAAATGGAAATGGAGTGTAAATGGCCAGTTCATGGTAAGAGAATGCGACCTTTTCCTAAGCAATGCGACCTTTTGGTCATCAGTGGCACGGAAAATTTGGAGAACCCCCTTATCTGAGAAAATGAAGGTTTTCAATTGGTTGCTGTTCCACAACAAAATTCTAACAGCAGAAACTTTAATGCGGTGGAATGTCCATCTCAATCACGACTGCCCAGTGTGCTGCTCTGACCTTGAATCTACATCCCATGTATTTATTACCTGCTCATATAGTTCTTTTATTTGCCAGAAAATGAGTACTAAACTACAGATACCGTCCATGCCTTCTTCGATTGAAGAACTTTGGGATAGCTGGCATGAACACCTGCCTTTAAGAATCTCTAGGAAAGCCTGGGATGTAAGCGCTTCTATCACCTGTTGGCTGATTTGAAGCTCTATCAGTAGCCGCCCTTCTTCAAAGAATCTACCACACACTATAGAGCTGGATGGCTATTACAGAGACTACAAAAAATTCATGTATTAATGACGGCAAAAAAGCCATTGCTAATAGTACTCTTCACCAATAAAATATTATGATCGAAAATTTTTCCGTCGCTAAAAATCGACAAACTATTAGTGACGGCTTAATTGATTATTAGCGATAGAAAAGCCGTCGCTAATAAGTTATTAGCGACGACTTTAGCGATGAAGTACATGCCGTCACTAATAACTAGTAATTTTTTTTTTTAAATTTGACCGTAACTTTAGTAGCGACGAAAAATTTTATTAGCGACAGCATTTTGCGGTCGCTAATACTATTAGCAATGGCTTTAGTGTTGGCAAAATAGCGATGATAATTTTACCATTGCTAATACTACCCCTATGTCACCCCCCACCCAATTCCTGACTTTTTACTTTCCCTCTTCCCCCACTTTCCCCCACCTCCGGTCCCCCTTTTTTTCGCCCCGTCGGATCCCACCTCCCTGAGCCTTTGGCCGCTGGATCCCACTTTCTCAAGCCCTCGACCGCCTCCCCGAGCCCCCGGCCGCCTCCCGCCTCCCCGAGCCTTCGATCGCCTATCACCTCTCCGATCGCCCGACCGTGAGGCCCCGGCCTTCTCCTATCTCCCTGAGCCCCCGACCGCCTCCTTGAGCCCCTAGCCTGCCTCCCCCCGACTGCCTCCGGTCCCCTTCTTTCTCCCACCATTAGATTCGGCTTCCCCGAGCTGCCGGCCGCCTCCCCGAGCCTTGAGCCCCAGGCCTGCCTCCACCCTGCCACCTCCCGAGCCGCTAGGCCTCCCCGAGCCCCCGGCCCCCCTCCCCTTTCTTCCCCCCGCCTTTTTCTTTTTTCCCCCTTACCTTCTTCTCCCACCGCACAGCGCTGCCTCCGTGCCGCAGCACCGCCTTTGTGGGTTTGATGAGAATTAGCGACGGCGGCGGCAATAACTGCATAGCGGTTGTCAAATATCATTGTTTTAAATTTTTTAATATTTATAAATTAATATTTATAAGATTTAGTTAAATTAAATTTAATATTTAAATTAAATTAATAATATTTAAGTAAATTTAGTTAAATTAATTTTAAATTAATAATATTTAATTAATTTAAATTAATAATATTATTCTCGAGAGATGAAACCATTTTGAGAAGCTATCTAGCGAGCCTAGGTCAGGGCATGGTTCGGGTCTGGTTTTTTCTAAAATCATCAGGCCTAAGCCCACCCCGGAGCTCGAAAAGAATTTTCTAGCTAAGCTCGGTAGGGGTAAGGGGCTCAGGGAGGCTATGATGATTGCTTGTGCGAGATGCATCTAAAGAGTCTAGAGAGAAATCGATAGAGGTGATGCATTTTTGTTCTTGTTATTGTAGTTGCAGGGCAAGCTTGGATGGTCTGTTACATCGCAGACAATCGCTTGTAGCTACCTCATGGTTAAAGGTGCAGAGAAACTTGCAATGTCTTATTTTTCAATGGCAGATCCGAGCCTTCTTCTTTTTCTCTTTTCCTTATTTACTTTGTTGGTCTCTGATTTAAGTATTATTTTTAAGTTTCTATTTTATTTTTTTAAAAAATTTCTACTCTTAGTTTGTAGCCTTCTTACTTTGCAGCCACTTCATGGTTCGAGCCCACCCAAATGGGTTCGGGTCGGGCTCTGGCCTAGGCCAAGGCATGGTTCGAGCCTGATTTTTTTAAAATCATCAAGCCTAAGCTCGCCTTGAAGCTCATAAAAAAATTTTGGACTAGGCTCGAGTAGGCAATTGAAGGCTCAGGGAAACTGTGATGACTGTCTATGCAAGATGCACCTAAAGAGTCTAGAAAGAGATCGATGGAGGTGATGTATTTCTGTTCTTATTGTTGTAGTTGCAGGACAAGCTTGGATGGTCTGTTACATCACAGACAATCGCTTGTAATCACCTCATAGTTAAAAGTGCAGAAGAACTTGCAATGCCTTATTTTCCAATGGCAGATTTGAGCCTTCTTCTTTTTCTCTTTCCCTTGTTTACTTTGTTGATCTCTAATTTAAGTACTGATTTTAAGTTTTTATTTTATTTTTTTAAAAAATTTTCAATAGGTTTGGGCCAGGCTCGGGCCTTCCAGAGTTATGATACTTTAGCTGAAGCATTTGAAAGATGTGATTTCAAATTACTGCAGATAAACTACTTTCAAGTAAACATAATGAATACAAGTCTAACATACATTTGGAGGTGGCAAGATCTGGATATCAACTGCAGCAAGCTGATTTCTAACCATGATTTCAAACTCTTTAACATACTTATAATGAGAAAATCTATAATATTTGGACTCGAGATGCACACTTGAAAGACAAAATCAAATCAAGAAACGAGAATGATTCAAACCTCCAAGATATTGCTCTCCCTATCTTGAGGGCGTTCGCATGTAAAGGTTAATATTTCAGTTACTTATCGCTCATTCAGCTGAGCTCATTATCACAGCCATCATAGTAGATAAGTCAAAAAGCTAAGCTCATTGTCGCTTATTCAGTATTAAATTTTTATATTTAGAAGTTTCACATAGTTAGATTTGAGTTGGAAGAATGAAATCTAGGGATCAAAAGTCAATCTTCCTATTCGATAGATGGATGGAGGTATAGATACATCCATATCATCGAATGGGATGTATAGAAACAATCCATTCAAAAATTGAAGAAGTACATTGTTAAAAAAAATGCCTTGAGATTCGATCCACAATAAGCCCAGAACGAGGTCCAGAATACTGAATAGAGTCCAACAAGCTCAAGAACAGCCCAAACAGAGACCAGACAGAAGAGATACATGCGAGAGAAGATCGGATCAGAAGGTATAGTCCACAAGCCATCGGAGGGGGCCCATAGGTGGTGCAGGCTGGTGGTGGAGTAGGCCAGGCCCGATGGTGGAGCAGGCATGCGGCCAAGCGAGTGGGTGTGCATGGGCATAGCCCAGCACGGGCAAGGCCCAGTGCGGGTGAGGCCCGCAGTAGATTTTTCACCGCAGTCCTTGGTGGATCGACGGTCCATGCGAGAGTGTGTGGATCGAGTGGCCATTTTCCTTGGGTTTTGTGTGGTCCATGGTGGACCAACGCCATTTCCCAAGGGGTTTCTCATGGTCTACGGGCTTCTCCGTGGATTGACTGCGTGATCCAATGGTTGTAATCAATATCGGGCATGAATCAGATGGTCCAAAGCGATCAGGAGGTTTGGACATGCGGGTGAGGCTTGATGAAGCATGATCGAATGGCCCAGGGATGAGCCAATTATGATCTGATGGTTTAGAAGCTGGTTTGAGTTGCAATCAGAGTCCTGTCTCCGATCAGGGCTCCAATTTTGGTCTTTAAGAGACCCTAAGGGCAATTGAAAAGTATGGAGTAGTTCGATAGATCCCTGAGCAGCAGCAATAGATCGAGAGGAGCTGATAGAGAGCAGAAGTATAGGGGTGCTTTAGGTAGACTGTCAGGTGGTGGACAGCGATCGTTTCAGAGGATCTCCTAGAGAAAGAGCTTTTGTGAGGGAGAGTTTCTTATTGAGAGAAAGGGATTAGTGTATGAGGGTTGACGGTATGATCTCCTCTTGTAAAATTTTCTCTTTTCTCATAGTGAAGTTTGCATGCCCCGTGGAGGCGAGCCTTTTGGCTGATCCACATATTTGATTATGTTCTTATTTTATTTCTTCTTTCTTTCACTATAATATGTGGTACCGGATCCTGCACAATAAATGATATCAGAGCTAGGTGGTACCAGGATGCAGGTTATGGTGGTGGTGATCAAGATTGAAGATAGAGAAGATAGGCTCAATCAAGGTAGAGATTCACAGGTTTGATGGAAAGAGTAATTTTTTCTTATGACAAGCGAGGGTGAAGGGTGTGCTCATCCAGTAAGGATTGATCGATGCTCTCTTATGCGAGAAGAAGCCGACTACCATGGAGGTACAGGATTAGAGGTGGCTCCAGATGCAGGTGGTGAGTATAATCTGCTTGTGCCGAGTGGATGAGGTGGTGATCCATATGCTTGGTAAGATTTTTTTGATGGTGATGTGATCGAAACTCGAAGAGTTATACATGGCGAAGTCTCTCACCAACACTCTCTTCCTCTGAAGGTAGTTCTACCAATTGTGAATAACTGAGGCATAGAGCATGCAGAAGCATCTCAATCACTTTCAAAAAATCCTCACGACCTCCTCAGCATTGGTGAGAAAGTTGAGGAGAAGACTAGGGCTCTACAATTATAAAGATCTTTTCATAGCCTCGAGTAGATGGATAGTCGGCTAAGGGAACCTATCTTTCTGGTATGATAATTGGATGGTTGGTCTTGCTAGTATTGCTTCTCCCTTCATATGAGTCCTTGATGATTATTTTTCTAATAAGAAAGAGCACCATCAAGATGGATGAGGTCATCATGGCAATTCTCCAGAATGAGGTTCTTAGTAGGGAGAACCCAGCTTTGAGCTTAGGCAACGGCAGCTCAACTTTGATGGTTTCTAAAGGAGCAGGTGTCGGTAGATGGAGCGATAGGAGATTGTGACGAGGATGATCCAAGTCTAAGATGAGGAACTTGAGCAAGATCAAATATTATCAGTACGATGAGTTAGGGCATCTAGCCAGAGATTGCCCACAACGAAGAGATCGGATGAGGGCTACTGTAGCGATGGCTAGTAGCGAGTCAGAGGATGATATTCTAATGATATCTGATAAGGTATCTACTTTTTTTTAGTAGTGGATTTTAGATTCTGCATGCACCTATCATGTATGTTGCAGAGAGGAACTATTTGACTCCTTGAAAAGTAGTGAGGGTACTATTCATCTATCAGATGGATCAAGCTATAGATAAGAGGTATCGAAACAGTCAGCTGAAAGATATATGATGGTGCAGTGAGGGGATTGAGGAAGATTTGATATATATCCAATTTCAGACAGAATCTTATCTCATTGAGTAGACTGGATTCGATCGACTATAGATGGAGAACTGATCGAGGAATCTTGAATGATTTGCATGGTGATAGAGTGATATTGAAGGGGAAGAAGAGGATGAGAGGACATTACTATCTGATGGAAAGCTCAGTATAAGGTAGAGCTTTAGGTGCCAAGAGGAGTTTGGAGTGATATGGAGCTCCAAATGAAGGTGGATCGGGCACGAGACATGAGACTCGAAAGGTAGAGAGGTGATATCATAGGGTGAAGTTCCTATTGCAGTAGGAGGCTATCCCGAGTAGGTTTCAGATCAGAAGGAGCACAGCATGCGATGGAGATAGGATTAAGTAGTTTGGCTTGACTCCCATGTTTGTCCATCCATGATCATCTGGCATTTGTCCTAGAGCATGGGGGCGAGGAGATCCAAAAGCTCTTAGAGTTAGAAGGAGGCCGAATATTGAGTCGAGATGGAGATTGTTGAAAAAACTATCTCGAGATTCGATACACAATAAGTTCAAAACAAGGTTCAGGATGACGAACGGAGTCCAATAAGTCCAAGAATAGCCCAAATAGAGTTTAGACGGAAGAGATACATGCTAGAGAAGGTCAAAGCAGAAGGTATGATCCATGAGCCGTCGAAGGGGCCGACGGGCGAAGTAGGCCGATGGTGGAGCGGGCCAGATCTGATGGCAGAGCAGGCATGCAACCCAGCATGGGTGAGCATGAGTGAGGCCCTAAGTGGATTTTTCACTGCGGTCCATGGTCGACTCACGGTCCCTACGAGAGCGTGTGGACCGAACGGCCATTTCCCCTGGGTTTCATGCAACCCACAATCAATCATCACCATTTCCCAATGGCTTTCTCATGATCTACGGGCTTCTCCATGGACCGACTGCATGATCCAATGACTGTAATCAATGCCGGGCATGGATCGGCACTATTACAGAAAAGGCCTATGGCAGCATTTACTATTGCAGCAGTTTGAAAATCATTACCATAGAAGTTGCATAAAATTTCAATCAGAATCTAAAAGATGCCACTTTAATTATTAGTTAAGAACTAAATAAATCTTACCCTTCAAATATAAGCTCATTCTTCTTTTACAACTTCAGTATCCATTCTTCGATGGTTCATATATACGTGGTTTGAATTTTATGATCACTATCATTCAAATGATTAAATTAATAGCAAAGATCATTTATCTAAAAAATTACCTTAATCGAACATAATTTGGCCTTTTGACCACTTATTTTTCATTTAATGATTGAAATCATTGCGTGCTAAATTGACCATGATAATGATGTCTAATTGAAGTAAAATTTTGATAATGTGCTACAAATATCACTGAGATCATCATTGTAAGTTTTTAGATCCATCGATAGTCTCTATCTATCAGATCATTATGCAGTCGTTCGTGACCATCAAAATTAAATTTTATTGATCGATATAGCTAGGGCTATTGGATCAAGATGATCTCTTGTCACGATACTCTAATAATAATTATTTAGATAATAAATGATAAAAATGAGCTTTAAATTTTAAATTTATATCATATTCAAAGAAAAATATGAAAAAAATTATTTTTAGGCTCTATAGTAGCGGTTGAGTAATAACCGCTACTATAGGATATTACAGTGGTTTCTATAGCTATATGAGATTTTATTTAAATTTATAATTATCGGAGCAGTTAGATGTGCTTGCGAGTGAGGGCTCGGACATCTCTGGCCCTATGATCATTTGTCTCAAGTCTTGGGACCTGAGCACTCTGGGAGGTTTCGTTGCAGCCCCAAATATATGCCGACGAGCCACTGATTTGAGATGAGCATCTCCTCACATGCTTTCGAGGTCATCAGTCGAGAGCAGTTTGATGAGGCCTTGGCATAAGTAGCTCAAGCCAAAGAGCGCACATCTCAGCTACAGAGCATCATGTCCATTATGGTGACACAGCTCTCCGCTCATTTTGGAGCTAATTTTTTGAGTATTCAGGATATGTTTGCTAGCGTTTCAGCTCCAGCCCCTCCAGCTCTTGCTACAATCCCTTTCGATTCTGCTTTAGCCCCTTCTAATGATGATGAGATGCTTGGAGCGGAGGATTTTGATTTAGAAGATTTTTAATGTATTTTATTTTTATTTAAAAAATATTATAATATAATTTGATCAGTAATATAATTTGAGTATTTGAGATATATTCCTGCATTATTATTGAGTTTTATATGAAATTTTTGATTCTTACAAGTTTTAGTTTGAGTAATTATATATTGAACTGCATCTATCAGGTAAAAGGGACAAATTTAAGTGGTTGGAAAGTAACTACAAGAAAGGACTATGGTAGCGGTTCAGAACCATTGCCGTAGCAAAAAATTGCTGCCATAGCCTATGGTAGTGGTGCGCAATCGCTACTGTATTCATACCAACCACTACCGTGGTTCTATGCCAACCGCTATCATAGATCTATGACAGCCGTTAACAAATCGCTTTTATAGATCTATAGCAGTGATTGTACAATCACTGTCGTAGTCTATGACAGTGATTTCTTAACCACTGCTATATATTTTAAAATAGCAGTTGCCCAACCATTACATAGAAGCTATAGCAGTGGTTGAATAACCACTACTATACCTAAAATATGACAGTGGTTATATCAACCACTGCAATAACCACTACCACAGACCTACGGTGACGACGACAGTGGCAGTGATTTTGAAACTGCTGTCGTAGGCTGTGACAGTAATTTTTTTGGCTATAGTAGCAGTTGTGAACCACCGTTGTAGCCCTTTTCTGTAGTAGTGCGAATGGTCTAGAGATGATCAGGAGGTTTGGGTGTACGGATGAGGCTTGATGAAGCGTGATCAAATGGCCTAGGGACGAGCCGATTGTGATCTGATGGTTTGGAGGCTGGTTTGAGTTGTAATCGAAGTCCTGTCTCCAATCAAAGCTCGAATTCAGGTCTTTAAGAGACCCTATGGGCAACCGAGAAGTGTGGCATGGTTTAGTAGATCTTTGAGCAGCAGTAGTAGATCGAGAGGAGTCAGTAGAGAGCAGAAGTATGGGATATTTTGAGCAGACTGTCAAGCACAGACAGCGATTGTTTCAGAAATTTAGGGGATTTCCTAGAGAGAGAGCTTTTGTGAGAGACAGCCTCTTGTTGAGAGAGAGGGATGAAGGAAAAATTGCCTTTTTCTTTGTAGAATCTTTCAGATTTCATCAAATCTGGGGTGGAATAATTTTAAAAAAATTTATCCTATATTTATTTCAAATCTAAAACTCTAGATCTAGTTTTATTATCTGATATTAATTTTAAAATAAATCTAAAAGCATGAGGAAACATGAAATACCTCAAGGGTAATCTGATTACCCTGTAGATGATCGCAGCAAGCCTGAGGTTCTGATTTAGCCACGCAATCACCTGGTCTCTACCAGTATCCACTTAGGTAGGACCTAGATCATCTTCTCCTCATGACTCTTTGTTCCAAAAATTAGAACTCAATCTGATTAGAAAGATCTTCAAAAGCCTTCTTGAAGTTGGAGCAGCAGCTTATCGAAAAACTCCTGCAGCCCTTTGTTCAATGCGTCACCACGCCTTGATCCTTCACCAGATGGATGCCCAACCTTTTGGGCATGAAGAGGGGAGAGGGAGCACCAGGGAGGATGTGGAGAAGAGGAGGGGTGGCTGGCTTTTGCTGGGTAGGGAGTAGAATCACTTAAACCCTAGGCGCAGACAGGGTTTATATAGACCATGCTGTGCTGCGCAGTGCCACATCATTCGATCAATCAGAAAATTTTATTTAATCCAAAAAAATTTTGATTGGTGGAGTGATGTCATTTGATCATATTAGATAAGAACCTCCACCCTCTCTCCTATGTTGGCACCAACATTGGATAAGCACAAGGGAGATGGCGCCCAAGAGTTTATGTTGATCAAGACTCCTCTTGATCTTTATCCACTTGGGGTGCAAGCCTTGTCCAATTGTGGCGCCCACTTTGGTGCTTATTTTTGGCAGGTGGACACTCCACAAAAAACCTCCAATAACCTCTTGCCAAGTGGCCTTCAGTTTAAGATCCATATGTCAACATTTGACAGATGTCCTAAAATAAAAATGGCAAGTGTCAGGAATTAGCAGGTGTTGTCTTTAATTCATCTCATGAATTAAGATAAGCCTTTTCTAAGCTGGACTGGCTCCAGTCAGATTGAGAGAAACCTTCTCAAGGTTCTCTGAGTGAGTCAAAATATATTTGGCTCAATGGAGATAGAAAAGATTGCACAAGGAGAAAGTTAGGCTCAATTGTGTGCCAGCACGATTTCCTTGAACCTAATTGGATCTAATCCAAATCAATTGGGCTAGCCCAATTGATGATATCCAGATCCTAACCCTTGTTTGTGTGACCTAGTTAGGTTCAATTCTGTATGGTAATGAGACATGTCATGATCTTATCATTGACATCATCGAAACTCCTTTTGATGGACCAGAACTCTTCTGATTCAGACAATTAGAATGATCGATCATCAAGATCATTCTAATTACTCCCAAAATCCACCAGTGACACCTAGCAGTATATGGTGGCAACCCATCAGAACTGAAGATGAATCTCTCGATGCAGCTACCTGTATGATTGAATTCCTCTATCATGAGTCCTGACTGAATTAGGGTTAAGGTGAACTCGTCAAACCCAACATCAGTCATATGAATCAATCGATCGATCCAAGTCCGATATGAAACCCTAATGAAAAACTCTTTTTCATTATTTCACTCTGCCATGGCCATGGGCTTAAGGGCTCGATCTTTCAATCGTCATAGGACTACTCCTCTCACCTACTGGGGTTGATAGATCCCATCTTTGTGCGACCTAGTTCCTACAATGAATGTGCTACAGCCAACATACACCTCAGGGTTCTGAATGGCTAGGAGACCAAGTTATGGTGTAGTCAAACTATAACACACTCAAGGTGAACTATCGATGTACCTCAGGTTAAAGAACTAGACACACAACTGCAGCATCGAGCTTAGTCATCGACAAGAAGGTAGACTTCTTTATGACTGCTCGAGGTGGTCACGCTCAGTACTCTCATTCTCAACGAATACCTGTACTCTCATTCTGATATCTCCACACCGTAGATTCAAGACACATCTATCCTAAGGAAGCGATCGTACACCAACCTTCCGGATCGATCACCATCCTCGTGATGATCCTATGGTCAGGAGCTGTTTATGAGTTAGTTATATAAATTCATACCTTAAATTTTCAACTCTTGAAAATATGAATTGACATTCCTACTAACTCAAAGGATGTATCACAGACACAATGTACACAATGTGATAGATGAATAACCCATTTATTAATTTATAGTCAAAATTACAAATTTGCCCTTAAGTTTGTACAGGAATGTGTCAGCCAATCTGGCATCTAGGGCACACATCTAATAAGGGATTGGTGTACGAGGGTTGAAAGTGTGATCTCCTCTTATAAATTTTTTTTTCTCATAGTAAAGCTTGCATGCCCCGTGGAGGTGAGCCTTTTGGCTGATCTACGTATTTGGTTGTATTCTTATTTTATTTCTTCTTTCTTCCTGTTGCAACGTGTGGTACCAGATCCTATACAACATATATCAAAATATACTCCTCCATATCGATTTAGACTTAAGCCGGAAGGGATGGGTACAAGGGAGTCAAAATTTAATCTAACCATCCGATGGATGAGTCGGAGGTATCTATAGCTTTGTATCATCGAATCAAATATGTAAGAACAATCCATTCAAAAATCGAAGCAGTATATTAAAATATATCTTTTCATACCGGTTTAAGCTTAAGGTGTATCAATTACAGTAGTTTTTTTATTTTAATTAACTTAGTTATAGACCATTGGGTTATTGGCATCCATAATTGTATAATTAATCTATAAATTTATTTATTTTTATTTTTAGAGATTATATATCATATCTTTTCAAGGTCGGAGCCGTCACAGCTGAGGAGAGAGCTTTCATGCAGCCAGATCGTATGATTCTATGGCACACATACCATGCGATAAACTTTGATACTTTAGATATTCTCTTTTATATTATTTTATTTTTTATTATCTAATATAATATTCTTTATGATGTCTTGATACTCTCAGATTCGAATGATGTGGGGTCACTGGTTACCCCACACTCACATGGAGCAGCATCTGGCTTTTAGAGTCAGTGGTGTGGTAGAGGACCTGCTCGGCTCGTGGCACCTTTGACTCGACCAGAGGATAGAGAGCTTAACCACATTCAGAGCCACACGTAAGTACTATATATCTTCACTGAATATGTTTAAATTTTAACTATTTTAGAGTCTAATATTTATTGTTCAAAATAAATTTTGCAGTACATTTATAGATCCTGGGGTGCCTTGTATGGTTACTGACATCATCCAACAATTGATGTCAGAATTGGTGAACGAGTTCTCTAGTTGGCCATCGGGGGTTCGTGATGTAGCTTGGGAGATGTTCTTGATAAGTCAAAGATGTTTAATTTTTAAATTCATGGTAGATTTGTATTCTATTTATTAATACATGATTGCTTCTACTTGTAGGAGTATTATCGATTCAAGACTCCTCAAGATGAGGAGGCTGGCTGTCGGACCTTCAAGGAGATGGCCACATAGAGATTTTAGGATGGACTGTACATCTTTTGGCAGTCCACTATAAAGCACTCTAGTTTCGAGTCACCATCAGACTGAAAATCTTACACAGATCACTGGATGTGGATGAATAAATGGAAGGCCCTCTATGATCAATGGAGTATTGAGGAGTACTCTGGTAGGCAGTAAAGGGCATGACAAAATCGGTCCATCCAGCAGCATCCAATCAAGCACACTGGCAGCTCCGTTAGTATACATATTGTGGTCGATAGATTGATAAAAATTTTATATTTAAATTAATTTCATATTGAATTTATTATATGTATATTTTAATTAATTTAATTTTATTATTTATTTATTATAGACATGGCAGCTGGGTTGTGCATCAAGGTAGCGACAGATTTGGGAGGCCACACACCAGTCAAGGAGGATTGGTGATTACTTAGATCCTTGATCTCGATAGATCATGGTAATAACTTAAAATATTATTTATTAAATTTTATATATACTGATATATATGAACTAATAAATTTTTAAACTGTATAGGTAGATTACGTAGAGTATCTCGTATCACAGCACGGCGAGGACCCATCCTCTCAGCCCCTCCTTGATCTTGATGGATGGCTCAAGGCCATCAGAGGGGTAAGTAGGAGTCAGGTTATAGAATTCAGCCATAGCTTCGACTCTCTAGCAGCCTGATACTTCTCTCAGGGCTCCACGATCTAGAAGTGGGCTAACGCACATGTGGAGGAGGTCATGCAGAGGCTTTGGAGCCAACGATTTTAGAGTTTCTGAGATGTCATCCGCGATACAGTCATTGAGATTTTTTGAGATCTACATCTATGCGATCAACTGGGCTTGTTATCATAGCCATCACAGTAGGTAAGTCTATTAATAATTTTTTTACTTATTTTAAATTTTTTTATTTAGAAGCTTCAAATATTTAGGTTTGAGTCTGAAAAGAAAATATAGGGATAAAAAATTCAATCTAACCATCCAAACAATAGGTCGGGGATGTCTATAGCTCCGTATCATCAAATAAAATATGTAAGAATAATCTATTCGAGAATCAGAGTAGTATACCAAAATATACATCTCCATATCGACATACACATTTTCATATCGAAGCTTATTAATAATATTTATTTTTCTTCATTACAGGATGCTGGGACATCTGACTCTCATCCATCAGCTATTAGAGAAGACATATAGAAGCAAGAGGAGGATGAGAAAGATTTTATATAATTTTTTTTTTGATATGTATGTAATTTTGATATTTATAAAGTAATATAAATTTATAAAATTATAAAATTTATATTTTTAATATAATATAATTAATTTTATATTTATGATTGTATTAAATAATTATTATTTTATTTATAATGGCCATCGTTAATAATTTTTTAACACTTTAATTAAAAAAATTAAAATTATTAGCAATAAATTTTTATCGCTAATACCATCGCTAATTATCATAATTAGCGACGATGGATTTGCCATCGCCAATAATAGTAATTAATGATGAGATTATTTTCGTCAGATTTTTAGCGATAGTGTACCATCGCTAATATCATTAGCAATGGCAAAATGACTATTAGCGATGGCATATAGCTGTCGCTAATAGTCTATTTTTTTGTAGTGTATACCCTCCCTGATTCTAATAGGATGGGGTAAAATCCACCCTATTTGATTCAGATCGGGTTGGATACCTAGAGGATTGACTAGAATTACTATCCCTAGGAGAAACCTCGATCATTATATCTAAAGAAGAATGGTCTAAAGAATTACTTATTAGCTGACTCACTAATCCATCCAACATTGCATGATATGGTGCTAGCCCTCTATTTGATATGAAGGATGGATTTGAGGAAGGGTGAATAGAAAAAGATGGATAGATCTTTCTTATGCATTAATCTTTTGATCATATGTATAGTGAAACATGGAAAGATGGATAGGAATGATTTTTTCTTTTATTTTATATAGGAGGAATAAAAGGGATAGATGATATTTGTATCACATTTTTGCTAAACTATCATTTGATAAAATATATTATTATTATAAATTTTTTATATTTATTTATAAGTAATTTATAAACTTATAATCTTCTTAATTTATAATTATTAAAAATTATTTAAATATTTAATTTAATTTAATCTTAATTTATAAATTAACTATTAATGAATTAATTTATTTATATATAATTTAATTTAAATAGTTAATTAAATTTATAAAAATGGTTAATTAAAATAGTAATTATAAATATAAAAATAGAAGATAATTATGATTATTTAATTATAATTATAAAAATTATGTACTAAAATCAAAATAATTAGTAATAAAATTTAATAGTATAGAACTAGTAATATAAATAAAATAAAAATATGTACTATATAAATAAAAAAGTGAAGAAATGTTATGATTTTGTCAAAAAATTTAAAAAGAGATAATTTTATTAATATAGAAATCCATCCCTTACATACTCCATCCATCCTTACTTGTATCCTCCGAATTGTGAGGATATAAATTGGTGGATCATGATCGATAGGCAATCTTTATTTTCAAAAGGCCATCTATCCCATCTTTTATGATCTCAACCAAACACAGGACAAGTAAATGGCTAGCACCTATGAATACAGCCAATTGCCTTCTACCACTTCAAACATACGATTATCTATATAACATGGTGGCATTCTGAATCATGTTCAACAAGGGGAAAAAAAAAATTATTGCTCAGCTAAACTATCTCGATCACCAGAAACGCATTAAACCAGGAAACTCTTATCAGGCGAAGGTCCTTATGGCCGGAAACACTCAATACCCAATTCGAAGGTATTTTTGGAGTCCATGTTCACTATTTTTTTTCTTCTCTTTTCCCTTCTCCCAAGAGAGAGTATAGAAGCTCCCCAATGTTCATATCTTGCACTGTTACGAAATCATTGACATCCGTACCTCCCATCCTCCTAAAAAAAAAAAAGCATCCGACGGTCCAAACCCATCCTCCCACGACAACAGTAGAACCCATGTTTTTTCGAAAAACCCATGTCTTTGCGGAAAACCCATGCACAATGACCCATTTACCACCCTATAGAGCAAGTGCACGGTTAGATGTCGTAGCCGCACGCATTTATGGAAAGCAATCAAATGGCCGTAGAAAACTTGGTAATGAATATTTTCAATTATAAGGAAAGATGAAGACCAGAAGGATTAGGAATTCCCTTCCTATCATGGCCGTTCATGATTGATGCAAGGGTCGAGATTAAATGGGAACTATGAAATCCTATGGTTTAGGGTTGAGAGTGTGATGGAGCGAATCCAGATGCCATAAGGAGTAAAAATTATAGAGCCTAACGTCTATATAAGATGAGGTTTGGGGACTGGTCGAGAGCACTGGACACGGTTAGAGGGATACGGCAAGAGATCAGGTATGGTACAGAATAATTAGTTTACTCTTCATAATTTGTAAGAATTTAATGTTTGGTATTATGATTGATAGATTTAATAATTCGGATCCAACCATGTTTCATTAAACTTTTGATCTTTGATTCTATTGCACTCACAAATTGTGGTTAATTTTACATGCATTTATTCTATTTATCTAAATTACCTAAGATCTTAAAGTTCTTTAATACTACTATTTATCGTTATTGTATATTGTGTCTATTTTATGGTATTTCAAGTCATTGGCTGCTATGTAGTTTCAAAGCTACCAATGTTATCAATGTCATGCATGTTAGATATTAAATGTTATAACATATTTTCAGCCTAATGGTATGACCTTACTTTTGGGAAGATAAAGAGAAATCAAAAGTTATATTTTATTGCTAGCTTTTCTTAGAGAAATTTTTCTATTGTAGAAGCTCTTTTAAACTATGTTACAAAATATTTATTTGTAGAATACTTTTTCCATCTAAAAGTCATAAAAGTATCTTTTTTTAAATTTACACCCAATATGCTCGTCTTGACCTAGGAGCATCGGCGTCATTAGCCATTCTTCAGTTTTGTTGGGTGATATATGGTCAAAATGATGAACATTGTTTGATCTATTTGACCATTATTCTACGTTAATAATTTTTTTTAAAGGTATACAAAGGTATTGATCTGAAAATATCCCGTTATTGAAAATTGGTTCCCATGTCAAACTTATATAAAGAAATACTTTCTAAAAAAGTCATTAACTAGTGGAAAAAGATAAAAACACAATGGGTGATATTTGTGTACCAAAGTGTACAAGAGTTGGATTTTATAGCTATTGTTTTACATCTAACAATTCAAGTTATAATTTGAGCGTTATTACTACAAAAAGATATCCTTGTAAGGAAAATGATAAAATGAACTAATACATGAATCACCTAGATTGCGATGGAAGTTTAATGTCTGCATCTTGATTTAAATAAACATATATATTGTAGAATATAAATATTACACACACACACACACACTTGGGCTAATTAAAATACAAATTCTATAACTCCAAGAAATATATTGAATGAAATATTTTCTTGATTTAGTTAGTTAAATACACAATGTCTTACATAAGTTAGTTGTGCCTAGGCTGGATCAAATTTGATCAGACTAACCCAAGTTTGTCCATCAGGTTACATTAGACAATGCCCATTTAACACCCACCAATTTCAGTAGTTTAAGATCAAAGCAATTCAGCAAGAGTCAATCCAAACCTGGCATAACCAAAGCCTGGCCATAAAACCCTAATTTGACACTAAAACTATACATGAAGTCCTCTTCTCTATTTTTTGGGAAGAAAAAAAGAAAAGAAAAGAAAAGGGAATGCTAGGATCATGCAGCTAAATTTAATTTAGCCAGAATTATTTTTATTTCAATTTATAGGTAATGCTTGATGGTAACCTTCTGCTAGACTTCTCTTTGTGACGAGAGCAATGGAATGATCTAGGATTAGATTAAGACTCTTTTAGTGGTGTGATTCTTTGGAAGGACATAGTCTTAACCTAGCCAAAACTTAGATATTTGAGCTTATATTTGCTAGTTAAAATGGAGATCTAGCCCTTGTTTCTCTGTCATGAAAACAATTTCTAATCGAACAGGATGGATGTCATGCTTATTAGAGGAATAAAGTGGCCAAAAGATTAGGTTTGAATGTCCATGATGGCCATAAAGATTTAGATTTAAAGGGATATATAGCCTTCATTGTATTTGCATGTCGTAATGTGATCACGAAGAAATCATGCCGATGCACCCTGGTTTTCTCACAAAGCAAAACATCATGCGTGAGCTTTTGTAAGTCATTCCATTGGTCCCAGTATCCATGGAGGCCGGAATCAATCTGAACAACAAAATTTAGAATTTAGAATTTTGTTGCCTATTAGTGAAGGCTGAAAGCAAACTTTGTTTTCCTATAAATAAGAGGCCAGAACTAATACATACCTCATATACTTACGCATGCGTGTTCATTAAGAAAACAATCTTACTATCTGATCACCCTAGAATGTGTATTGGAGTTCGTGGATGGGGAGGATCAAATCAAATGTTAGTAATGAAGTTTAATAGTTAATTTGTATGAAGCTAAAAGCATTTGTAAAGCATCACCATACACATAATTGAAGCTAGCAGAAAAAGCTATGATCTAATGGTTGCACAGCACTTTCCTTTAAAAGATGTTTCACGTTCGAACCAAAGGCCATGTTTCTCCTAGTGTTTGACATAGATAGTAGCTTTCTCGTTTGTACGCATTAAACTCCAAAATGAAGGAAAAAAGACGGTCTTAGGTTAAATCTTAAAGCCCTCACCAATGATAATTTAGCTTTATGGACTAGATCTTAATAAATGAATAAGAGTGATTTTAGCTTAGCCTCCTTATCATTAGGATATTTGAGCCCTTGTTCATAGTTCCAGAGACTTTCCACTAGATTTGCAGCTTTAGCAGGAAACTCTTGAACTATGTCTAATAGCTTTTGTTTTAAACTACTCCATTATATGATTGACACTTTCAAGTAGATCAACTGACATTCTCTTTGGCAGACTGGCAAGAGCATAAACTATCATTCCAAAAGTCTCATAAATGTAAAGGTGAGGCAATAAAATGATGGGCTACATAAATGATCGGCCCTGTGCAATAGGCGATGTGCCACCATAGATTTTAGAAATGAATTGAGTTGAGCTTCGGAGAACAGAGCATGCTTAAATCTTGCCTTTTTGTACTATCATTTCTTTAAAATTTTTCCTCCATTATAATAACTTAAAAGCACCCAATTATAAAGACTATTGGAGGACACTGAATTTGCCAAAGTCCATTAGTTGTCTATCTTTCAAAAGCACCTCCTCTCACTTCTCTAATGCATGGATAAAAATGCATATTAGTACATGAGGCTCTGGGAAAGGGTCATATGTGCGCAACCTTACCTCCATATGTGGAGAATCTATATCTATGTTTTAGACCTGTAACACCCAAGTCACAGTAGAACATTGTGATAGAAAATTCTCCTCTCTCTCTCTCTCTCTCTCTCTCTCTCTCTCTAACACTCACTCTCTTTCTCTAAGAACCCTCTAACACTCACTCTCTCTCTCTCTCTCCCTCTCCCCCCTCTCCCCCTATATGGAAATAGCCATTTCTACTTGTGTTTGTTTTTTTATTTTTGGGGGGCTAGGAAGGCTGCCATGGGGAAGGAATTTGGTTTGTGGGTTTCTGTTTGTGTAAAGCCCTGGCTGCCTTTTGATTCACTTGCTGTGTGTCTCAGATCTCTGAAGAGCTGTTCTTATTCTGAACACATTCCTGGGTTTGGTTGTTCTGTTTGGTGAACAGAATGAGTCAAGAAGATAGCAAACCGGTACTTCTTTGTCTTCCTCTCTCTCTCTCTATCTCTCGGGGTTAGTTTTTTTCATTTCCTCTGCAATTGTTTTTCATGGATTTTGTGCTTGGTATGAGTGCTTAGTTTTCTTTTGTTTCTTTCCTCACTTGCAGACATATGTTCTCAGAGTGGGCATATACTGTGATGGATGCAAGAAGAAGGTGACCAAGGTGCTTCAAAAGATTGAAGGTATTTCCACTCGTTTCTATGTTTTTTTAATGGTTCATTACCCTTCCTTCCATATAGGGTTCTATTCTATGATTTAGAGCTTGAGTCTAAAATTACTGTTTATTTGTTCTATATGCTAGCATGGTAAGGGCTTCATTGCCAACATCTTGCTTAAAAATTTCCTCCCCCCACCAACCCCTCTAATTCTTTATGTTTTCTTTTTGCTGTTGGTTTTCAAGGGTGGATGAGGTCGATGTAGATAAAGAGGAGCGGAAGGTGACTGTCTCAGGCAATGTCGATCCTGCCATCCTTATCCAAGCGCTAAAAAAAAGACTGGCAAGCGTGCAGAGCTCTTGGACTCAGAAGGTGGAAGCGAGGAGCCTGAATAGCTCCAGCTTGAGGACGGAAAAGGGGAGCAGGAACACAGTGACAAGCCTGAAGGTGCTGAAGCTCCCCTTCCGAAAGGACAAGAAGTCAGTCAAGAAGCTGTAATTCTGTTTTAGATTCCAACTACCGAAGGACATCCTATTACCTATTCTTCCTAAAT
Organism: Elaeis guineensis; assembly: GCF_000442705.2. Classification (NCBI taxonomy): domain Eukaryota; kingdom Viridiplantae; phylum Streptophyta; class Magnoliopsida; order Arecales; family Arecaceae; genus Elaeis; species Elaeis guineensis. The sequence continues at coordinate 111,292,822 of NC_025997.2, read as the reverse complement.
GAATTTTGTTCTAATGCTTGATCTTCCAGATCTTTTCCTGAATCAGTTGGACAAGCTATTATCGAAAACAGTGGCATGGGATAATCTGTTTTCCTTATTTTCTGTGCATGCAACTTCTTTTAGGGATGCTTGCAGTTAGATGTCTTTTGTTTGCAATGCAGTTAGCATTTAAATGTGTCATTGTCTTTGAGGAAAGCAATTACTTTCTACACTTGGATTTCCTCCATTGATTCAATTATCCTTTAGGCCTGTTTAAATGGTTGGACCCAAAATTCTATAGGATTTGTGGCTCAACTACTAAAAATATAAAATTATAGACTGCACTAGGTTTATTTTATAACAATCCAGGATGATCTTTTGAGTGAGCTGGCCCGAATCCCATAGGGAGACAAATTGTCATCCTAGGTAGTTGTAAAATAGGCCTAGTCCAACCATCTTGTATGGATAGTGGTTTTACTTAGTGTTTGCATAAAATCTTTGATAAATGAATATAACATTGGAAGCTTAGACACAACATTGTTACATTATTGACCTACTAAGTTGCTCTTATTGGAGTCAATGAAGCTTGGAGGCAAGGTTTAGGGGTGATAGGTGCATTCTAATATTGGTGCAAGAGTCTAGATAGTTGGAAAGTGATACTTATCGAAGTGGGATTGAACCTTTAACAATTAATCATTCATAGAACTAGGATTAGAGAAGGGGTCAAGGAATGTCAAACTGACCTAAACCACCAAGTTCTAGGTGACCAACCCAAACTAGTGAGGTAAAGGTCCAAATGGCCCTCCAGGTCCATAAGAGGCCCAACCTAACTGGGCGGTACTATCTGGTTCTACTTGATTTAGAGCAATTTGTGCCGGTTTGGCCCCTTATTGACCTTAATATGATGGGTTGCTTTTTTGTTGATTTTGAGCTTGAATCCAAGCTAAAGGTGTAATCCCCTCGTTTCTCTCCATTCTTCCCCTTTTTGTGTTTTTATGTCTAAGAGAAACCAAAATTTGTAACACTCTTGGTAGAGTTCTACATTAATTCAAATTAAAATTAATTTTTAAGGTATTTTGTTGGTTTGAGTGCATAGGTCATGATCCATGATTTCTCAACTAGAAAATTATAGAAAAATCAAGTGGAAACATTTGAATCCCATGGTAGAGATACTATTTGCTAATGAGGAACACAAATTTCCTACGCATCCACTAGTTTAGTTGGTTAAAGCAAGGCTTATAGTGATATTGATTGTAAATCAGGCATCAGAGAGAGATATAAGAAGGTGCAACTATATGCCTAGAAGCAAGATTAACGAAACCTATGGATGTCATGTCCATTTATGACTTCATGCTATAGAAAAGTCAAATAAGAATGACAAATATTCAAGAAAAAATTCATCTCAATGCTATTGGTAGCATGTCAATATCTATCATTTTCTATAATAAAATGCATAGGTGCATCCAGATAGTTCTTATAGTAACTAGTGTCAAGTTTGTCTTAAGAAGTATCTGACATTCTCTTTTCCAATTGAATCCTGTCATTTACAATATCAGATAATGCTATAAGAAGGGTATGGCAAGAACTTCGAAACATTTATACGAGATATGAAATAAATGGAGTATATTTGGATAAGGTCGATCGAATTTGGGCTCAGATTCGGTTAGATCAAATTTAAATAATGGGGGTCCTATATCGATGGTCCAAGCCATTAGATATGATCTACTACCTCAAAACAGCTTACATACCAAACCTCATATGATTTGAACATCTCTAGTCTATGCATCAAGTGATCAAAAAATATATCTAATTCAATTTTATTTAGGTTGTCTAATTTTTTACTATTTGATGCATAGGCTAGGGACCTTTAAATCATATGATTTTTTGTGTGAAACAGTTTTGAGATATTAGATCACATTCAACAGTTTAGATCATTGATGTAGGATTCTTATTATAGAATTTTGATTTGATCGGATTTGAATCCATATCCGATCGATCTGATTCTAGCCTAGCTCCAATTCTAATGATGGACTATAAGCTAACAAAGCATCGACAGTCAAAAGGAAGATGATTTAAATATTGGTGCTTACAATTTAAAAAAAGTTAAATAATCTTAACACTAAGAAACAAAGTAGCCTAGGTTCATTCATATGTGCATGGAAGTTTGATGCATGACAATAAAAACTATCCTCCATAATTGTAGTCCTGAAGGTGAAAAAAGAATGAAAAGTTTTCCCACGTGATAGTTTAGTCTAAGATAAGTGTCAACATCATAATTTCAACATCCATAAACCTTAAAATAATATTCAAAAATAAGCAAATGAAAACAAGACAAAAATGATATGGGATTGATACTGAACTGGTACATATTTGTGTATCAGATGTCGATAAGGTATGGTTTAGTATTATACCATATTGGTACCTGATTGGCATAGTACTCGGTATCAAAATTGTAAACCTTGGATCTTGAACTACTCCCCCTACAGAAAAAAATATATATATATGAGTAATCGTGATACATTCCCATCTTAGAGCAGATGATGGTCATGATATTATGTTGTTATCGGAGTGAATAAGCTTTCTTTCTAAGAGGATTTTAATGTTTTATGTATGAAATGAAATGCAAAAGTAAGACATGAGTGAGTATTTTATTTTTCTGTACTTAAACTATTTCTCTGTTACTCTATTAAAACTTGCAAGTAAAATTATTATTATTATTATTATTTGAATGAAGCAAATAAAATTATCTGAGGAACTCTAAAATGATCAGTTTGCAACTTACTTAGCAACTCATCTTTTGTATGACAGTTTTACTATATTTTGCTCTGCAAAGGATTGGTTAAATTGTTGTTTCTCCCTGTTTTATCCTGACTCATGCATGGATATAAGAATACCTCTTCAAAAAGGAGAGTATCAAAAATTTCACCAGCCTTCAGGAACTGGTATTGATGTGGGTTTCTTTGAGTTAGATGAACTTCCAAAGCTATTAGATGAATGTTTCTTCTTACTAGTTGTCTATGCTGAAGATTGCCCATTGCATCTTCCAAAAGATGAACTTATATATCAGTCTGCTGCTGCTGCCCGTGCTTAGATTACTGAAGCAGTTATAAAGAATAATAATGGGCCTTTCCAAGTATATGTTGTAAAACAAATATCATAGGTAGATGGTGAATGCTATGAATTGCAAGAAATTTTTGATGTTGGGATTTTAGTAGAAGCAGGATTTGATGGTGGTGATTCTGAAAAGGAATGTGTTTTTTGTATGTCTGAATCAACGGATACTGCTGTGCTTCCTTGTTGGCACATGGTGAGAATTCAATAAACTCCAAGATGTTGTTAACTTTTTTTCATCCTTTTAAGTAGTTAAAAGGTTGCTTAATGAGGCTTGAAGAATATAATCGCACCTGTCTTCTTTCCCATGTACATGGCAGAACCTCAAGTTTGGTAACTTGGTTTCATATTACAATGTATGTGGAGTGAATGTACAAAAGCATTAAGGCTTCAATCAAATAAATGTCCTATATGTACCAACCTATTGAAACAGTAATGGAGATACCAAATAAAAGACAAGGACATAAATGGCTGCATTAGCTATCGATTTTGAGCTGCTAACATGGTAGATCCTATAATTTTCATCTTTCTCCTGGCACATCTTAGATCTATACGTATTGTTGCAGGAGATTCTTGACTCCACTCAGAGTAACTGTAGATGGTCAGAAATGATTGGTGCAGCGAGACCTACAAAATAAATTCAAGTCAGAGTTGGCTCCGATGGGGATCCTCCGACGGCTAAGTCAGGAAAATGCAACAGATGAGAAGAAGAGCGAGAAGGGTAGAGGGCACGCGTATGTACATACCTGGAGGATCTCTTTTTTATCTCTATTTATAGAGAGGTGAGAGCCATAAGGGGAAAGTGATGAGAGACCATTTCGGCCTCTCTATCCATACCACTCATGATGTCCAAGTTTGTGAATTACAAGAGTTACTATGGCATGTTATCTACCATGGGATTTGATTAGTCTACCCAGGCTAGTCCAAGTAATAATTTCTTCTGGTTTGGACTTTGATGGCGGACGTCACCTTATCTGATGCGTAGTTAGCCACTCTCAGGGATAGCTTGATTTGACATGATCTCACCTGGTGTGCAGCCAGCCGTTGGAGTGGCAAGGTCCCGCATGGAGCGATGTGACTTGATATGATGCATGGAGGTTGACACTTCCAAATGGGATAACCAGCGAGTGTTGAAGGGAATATAGCTTGTGGCTAGAAATAGGGATCGATGGGGGATCTTTTGATCAAAGATGCTGTTGGGCTCAAGATCCTTCTTGGATTGATATCCGATGTCTAGATGTCACCCTGAAGCCATCGGCTAAGGACTTGCAAGTGGGGCTACAATTGACAGCCAAAGCTAAGCTTAGTGGCTGAAACTGGGATTGGTGGCCAAGGCAAAGGTTGGCTGTCGAAGTCAAGATCGGCCAAATTTTCCACCAACCATTGCAGGAGCTTCATCTGAAAGGGTCAATAAGAGAATGAGGATTGATGGGATCTGAAGTGAGGTCCACTACTTCATTATATACTGAATGACTTCCTTCAGCATAGCTTTTCTCATAGTTCTAGGATAATATGTCTACCACTGGGATTGTACTCATTTACCTCCAATCGATAGTGGTGGTGTCCTTGGAGAGTGGGGATCGGATAGGTCCGAAGTTACCACAATTCTAGGATAACATATCTATCACTGGGATTGTACTCATTTACCTCCGATCCACACTAAGGTGGTGTCCTTAAAGAGTGGAGATTGGATGGGTTCGAAGTGGGATCCCCACTGCCATGTGTCTTCCACATAGATGGCATATTATCCCCGAACACATGCTCCATACTTCGAGTTCGAATCGAAGAGAGTTCGATCGAAAAGAGTTCGAATGAAGGGAGTATGCTAATCTATGGCTACTGGAGATACGCTACCATCACAGCTAAAATGATGTGTCTGCACTTTTTTGAAGAAAGAAAGGGTCATGCCAGGGGCTAATCATAATCAAGTAAAGTAGGACGGTTTGCAGGATTTGAAGGATGGTGCACTTCGTTTTGGACATTGCCCATAATAAGCTTTCTGTTGGCTTCTACTGGCCAGTGAAGGCATGCCAAATATTGGCCAACCGCTGGCGAAGGGGGGATTTGGTATATGAAAAATGACGTATTTTCTTTGTCTTTTTTTTGTAGTTGCTTATTTTTTGCAATTTGACTTTTGTAATCGAACAAGTTTATCAGTAAAGTATTTTAACTTAAAGTCTCGTGTTTCACCTATGTTGTTTTTCTCTATTTCTTGTTTTATTTGATTACCCGAACTTTATGTTCCTTGACTTCGTATTGGAGATGGTTTAGGGCTGAAGTTTAGGTGTGGCTGATTGCGACATGAGAGAGGGTTCTCATAAGAGATGAGGGTATTTAAGAGCTCCAGAGAATCTTTTTTGAAAAGTTGCTTTCACGGAATCTCGAGGACATCATGCCTTTGTCGTCGCATGCCTGGGAAATGAAAGTCCTATAAGGGCATAGGATTCAGATTTTGATCGACGATCGAGGCAATCTCTATGACTCTTCCCTGACCGATACCCATTCTTAATAAGCAGGAGTTGTTGGGTGGTGACTAACCCCCATCTTCTTTTATAGAAGGGATCCTTCATCATCTCAAAGTAGAGATCCGCTCGCGATCCTTCACGGTGTGGCAGCATGATCCTTCTCTCCAGTGAACAGCAGATATCTCGTGGCTGGGGGAGCTGGTTCTTCAAGCTGAACTATCGCCAATCATGCAAACTTCGGCTTGGCATGGGAGGTGTTGGAAATTCTCCACCGCACCAGGGGAGGATTTGGATCCACGGTCATTGGGAATGTTTTCCTGCAGCACTCGAAGGGGAGGTCTTCGACTTTTTAGTGAGTCCCTCCTTCCTCTTTGGTGGGATGGCTTCTTCCATAATCTTTGGTGGGGCATCTGGTCAGTAGACATATCCCTTCGGATCTTTCTGTCTGTGTACCTGAGAGATACATGCTCCTGAGAGGGATGGCCACCTGGCCATTGAAGTGGAGCCTGAGGGGGTTGCGACCTTTGCTGACGGGAGGATTCCCGCATGGGGAGAATTAGTGGTCTATTGGTGTGGCTTGGATTACTGCATGGGGATCCTCAGTGGCCTACTGGTGCAGCTTGGTTTCCCGCATGGGGATCCTCAGTGGCCTATTAGTGTGGCTGAGACCCATTGATGCAATTGACTAGCGATTTCACTGTCCTTTCTCTTATTTGTATTCCCCCTTTACTATCATCTTTGTAATGATGATTTGACTTTCAAGGAGTAAATGTTCTTCTTTCTCATTTCTTTTTTTATCTTTGTCCTATGTGGCTACTGTTGATGTACCTTGTCTAATGTCTAGTAAGCCTCTAGCTCATCTTGCATCGAGCGATCTATATGTGCCGACTAAGGAGACATTAGACTAACGGTGAACTTTCTTGGTTCGCTTATGGACGGGCGGCAGGCATCAGATCGAATCTGAAAGATGGTCATGAAAGTTAGCCTTCCAAAGATCCTTCATGATTACATTCGTTGAGGTAGAGAAGCACTCTTCTCATGCTATATTTGCCCGAAGATGAAGTACCTTCAAAAAATTTCTGACTATATTCATATTCGTAAATGAAGTACCCTTCTTGTGGCTATATTCATCTGGAGGTGAGCACCTTCTAAAAACTTCTGACTATATTCGTGTTCATAAACAAAAAAAACTCTTCTTGTGGCTATATTCATTCGGAGATGAAGCATCTTTGAGGAACTCCCGATTATATTTATGTTCGTAAATGAAGCATCCTTCTCGTGACTATATTCGTCTGAAGATAAAATATCTTGAGAAACTTTTGGCTATATTCATGTTTATAAATAAAGCACCCTTCTCGTGGCTATATTCATCTAGAGATGAAACACCTTTGAGAACTTCTTAGGTTTGCCTTATTTCTTGTGCAACTTGAGTTGGTGGGCTGAGTATCTTCGTGGATTTGCCCTCCGAAGGTCCTTGGGTTAGCCTTCATTTCTCTACGACTCAGGCCTTCTAATGCTCTACTCATTGAAGTCTAAGGAGTTAGGGGTCCTCAATGGGTTAGCCCTCGCTTCTTAGTCATCAAAGTCTTCGATCTATATGAGATCGGTGAGTGCTGGAGGTTCTTTTAGGTTTGCCCCTTTCCAAAGGTCCTCACTGGGTTAGCCTTAGCTTCTCATATGATAAGGTCTTCTGATATCCTACTCACTAAAAAGCGAGGGTCAGGGGTCCTTAATTGGTTGGCCTCTGCTTCATAGCCATCGAGGTTTTCGTTAAAGATTGAAAAAGAACGGATATGTCCTAAAAAAAGATCATTTTATTGAAAATAATTAGTATATTGCTAATAATACATCTAAAGATTCTCTATGGTGGATGCTGTCATCTTGGTTGGGGTCCATCTGATCCGAAGACTTCTGGTGTGTGAACCCAAAGTTTGCTTAGGATCAGTTTGGAGAGTTCCGATGGTTGACTCTATCTCGATCAAGGTTGGCTTAGGAGCTCGCTCACTAGGAATCCAAATGCTAGCCTGTGGTATGCTTCGAAACTCCATCCATTGTAATAGCAATCGGACTTTCTGAGGGAATAAATTATCTCAAGTCAATCCCGAATTGCCACATGGTCCATCAAAGCGAACTCAAAGTGATTCACTGGCTGCTTCTTGGTAACAGGGCATGCAGTTAATGGGTGAGGCAATTGGTGTTTTAGAATGGACACATGTGTGATCCGATTATTGATTAGTCAGGCATGTGCCACTTGAAACCTGTATAAATAGGTGGCCTCCCTTATAGTAGAGGCATCTGTCAGAGACCTCCTGCTAGTCTTCCTTGAATATTCTATAGTGATGGAGCCATCGCCATGAGTTGTGAAGGAGGTAGCAAAGAAGAAGTTGAATACCTATGGAAGTCTCTGCCTAAGAGGGTGAAGGCTGCCTTACCAGAGCTCTGAGCATGGGCTAAGCACCGCCTCCCTTGAGGGCCTCAGGTGAGGGGTCCTCCATTCTTGGGGAGCGGTCCACCAAGGTACTATCATTGATGCCTTTGCGAAGGTGCGACTTCGCTGCATAGTAGGGTACAAGGCCTTTGAAGCCTTCAATAGGGAGCTCCTCGATGCTTCAACGGGCGGATTCATCTAGAGATTTGAGAACTACAAAACCCACGTAAAGTATCTGATGCTGTAGCTACACCTACACCACTTCCACCCAGAGAATAGTCATGAGGAAGTCGGGGTGTTTTCTTTGGAGGATGAGGATTAGGCCCTCCTTGTTTGCCTTGTTTCTGCTCTTCCTCCACTTGTTTTTGTTGCACAGCACCTTTATTGTGCCACTTTTGTAAATGTTAAAATGAATGAATGGAAGGAATTTTTGTCTGTACCTTTTCCATAGATGAGTTTTTCTTTATAACAGTTGTTTTCTTTGAAGTCTCTGAAGTCTTCGGCAGCTCATCAATTCGCATCCATGGATGACTTTGCCTTCTGGGGTTCGGTTAGTCGATCTTATTTGACAGTGTTGGGGTGGCTACCCAAAGCATCCTTGTGGTGTTCAGAACAGCATCGAACACCTTTTCCCAGCTATCCTTGGGGATTCATTCTAGAATTGGGTCTTCATTGAGAATGGAAAGAGGGTGGCTGTATCCTAAAAAAGGATTATTTTATTAAAAAATAATTAATACATCATTAATATTACATTCATAGGTTCTCTAAATTCTATGGTCAAGGTAAGGGCGTTCTATCTAGTTTCTTCAAACGATAAATCCCGAGTCTGATGACTTTATCTACTAGATAGGGGCCTTCCAATTTTGGAGACAACTTCTCTTGCTCCGTAGGTTGTAATGCTCGACGTGTCGTAGGACTAGATCGCCGACTTTGAATTTTTTGCCACAGATGCGGGAGTTGTAGTATCGTGCCATCCGATGCTAGTAAGCTGCCATGCTCACCGATGCCTTCTCTCAAACTTTTTCAAGTAGATCTAGGTTGGCCTGGAGCAACTCCAAGTTATTTTGGTCATTGTAGTTCTCGACCTGCAGAGATGGGAGTCCAATTTTTACTAGGATGACTACTTCCATTCGAAGGAGGGTGAAAGAAGTCTCTCCCATGAGTATTCTCTAGATGGTTCAGTAGGCCCAAAGCATGTTATGTAGTTCATCCACCTAAGATCCCTTGGTCCGATCCAACCTAGCCTTCAGTCCCTACCAGAGTATGAAGTTAGTAACTTCAACTTCTCCATTGGCCTGTAGGTGTCCTATTGACATGAAATAATTAGAGATGTGAAGGCTTTGATAGAATTTGACAAATTTGAAACTGATGAATTGATGGCCGTCGTCTGTGATTAGCACCCATGGGAGACCGAAGCAGCAGATAATAAACTTCAGATAAAGTCCTTCACTTTGGCTTCAGTGATGTTGGCAAGAGATTCGGCTTCCATCCATTTTGTGAAGTAATCGATGGCTATGAGCAAAAATTTTCTCTAGTCCGATGCTTGTGGAAAAGTCTCAAGATGTCCACCCCCATTGTATGAAAGGCCAAGAGGCATTGATCGGAGTCAGCAGAACAAAGGACCCATCAACGTGCACCACCCAAAATCCATTGATTTTTGGAGGAGACTCATTTAGTAGGTTTGGTTGTTTCCTGGACTGGTTCAGGCTTCTTTGATCTTCTGGGATGGTGCACTCTATAATGAAATCCACCAAGATCAGGGCTTTAATGGAGGATTGAGGTTTAAACTCTACTCCGAACTCTACAAACTCAATCGCCCATTTAGCCAGTCTACCAGATGTGTTTGGGCCGCCTTCAATGGTTGATCAGTTAAGATCATAATTGGGTGTGCTTGAAAATATGGCCGAAGCCTTCGAGCTGTAATAATGAGGGTAAAGATGAGCTTCTTTAGCTGGTGTATCTGTCTCTACATCATAGAGGTTTTGCTGACATAATAGATTAGCCTTTGAACCTTATCTTGTTTCCTAACTAATATAGCATTTATGGCAATGGGGGAGACCGCTAGGTATAAGTAGAGCTCTTCATCTAGCTTTGGCCTGTTGAGAGTGGAGCAGAGGTGAGATAACTTTTTAGCTCCTTAAATACACACTGGCATTCTTCGGTCCATCGAAAATTTCTCGATTGTTTCAGGACTTGGAAGAATAGGAGGCAATATTCGATCAATCTGGAGATGAATTGGTTCAATGCTACCACTCATCAGGTGAGGTGCTAAACCTTTTTTATAGACTTTGTGGGTTCATCTCTTGTATGGCCTAAATCTTTTCAGGATTGGCTTCAATCCCCTGGCTTGACACCATAAACACCAGAAACTTGACCGAAGTGACTCCAAAAGTACATTTCATCGGGTTCAATTTTATCCGATACTTTCAAGTGTGGTGAAGGTCTCCTCAAGGTTTTCAACATGGATTTGCGAGGCTCTACTTTTGACAAGCATATCGTCCATGTAGACCTTCATATTTCATCCTATCTGGTTGTTGAAGATCTTAAGATGCTGATAAGTTGTACCTATATTATTTAAGCCAAAGGGCATAACCTTCTAATAAAAAAAATTTCTGTTAGTAATAAAAACTATTTTCTCCTCATTTCAGATGCCATCTGATTTGGTTATATCCGGAGAAAGCATCCACAAACTAAAGAAGTTTGTGTCCTGAAGTAGCATCCACTAATTGGTCAATTAGAGGTAGTGGATGCTGTCTTTCGGACATGCTTTGTTCAAGTCAGTGAAGTCGATGCAGATATGCCACTTATCATTCATCTTTTTCATAAAGAACACATTTGCAATCCAATCA